>NW_012115333.1:2854723-2856280 GCF_000951035.1 Colobus angolensis palliatus | reverse complement strand
AATAAATAAATAAATAAATAAATAAATAAATAAATAAATAAAGTTACAGAACAGTTCCATCACAAGAATCCCTCCTATTGCCTTTTATAGCTATAGCTTTTATAACCCACTTCTTTCCTGCTCCCACCTCCTCTTTAAACCCTGGCAACCACTAATCTTTTCATTTCCATAGTTTGTCATTTCAAGAATGTTATATAATGGAGTCACACACTACATAACCATGTGGTATTGTTTTTTTTACTTAGCATAATTCTCTAAAGATTTCATCCAAGCTGTTGCATGTATGTTTGTTCCTTTTTATTGCTGAGTAGTATTCTGTGATATGGATGTACCAGTTAGCCAGTCCCTCGTTGAAAGACATCTGGGCTGTTTCCAGTTTTTGGGCTATTACAAAGAAAGCTGCTATAAACATTCATGTACAAATTTTTGTGTAAACATTAGTTCTAAATTCTCTGGTATAAATGTCTGAGTACAACTGCTAGGTCATATGGTAGTTGCTCATTTAATTTTTATAAGAAACTACCAAACTGTTGTGTAGAATTACTGTACCATTTTACATTTCCAGTGGCAATGTATGAGTGACCCAGTCTCTGCATTCTCACTAGCATTTGTTATTGCCACTTTTTTAAAAGCCATTTGACAACTATGTAGTGATATCTTATTGTGGTTTTAATTTGCATTAATTTGCACCGATGATGTTGACTAACTTTTCGTGTGCTTATTTGCCATCTGTGGATCCTCTGTGGTGAAATGTCTCTTCATGTCTTTGGCCCATTTTCTAACTGGATTGTTTGTTTTGTCTTGTTTTGTTTTACTGCTGAGTCTTAAGAGTTCTTCATATATTCTAGATACAAATCCTATGTCAAATACATGTTTTGCAAATATTTTCTCCCAGTCTGTAGTTTAACTTTTCATCAATGTTATTGCAGAACATAAATATTTAATTTGATGAAGTCTAATTTATCCATCTTTTCTTGTATGAATCATGCTTTCGATATCAAGTCTAAGAATTGTTCACCAATGCCTAGGCCCTGAAGATTTTCTCCCATGTTTTCTTCTAAATAATTTGAAGTTTTATATTTTGTATTTAAATCTGTGACTCATTTTCAGTTAATTTTTGTGTAAAGTGTGAAGTTAGGTCAAGGTTTATCCTTTTGTTTATGAATTTCCAATTGTTCCAGCCTAATTTGTTGAAAAGCCTGTCTTTCCTCCATTGAGATGCTTCTGTATCTTGGTCAAAAATCAGTTGGGGGCCGGGCATGGTGGTCACACCTGTAATCCCAGCACTTTGGGAGGCCGAGGTGGATGGATCGCTTGAGCTCAGGAGTTTGAGAACAGCCTGGGCAATATGGTGGAACTTTGTCTCTACCAAAAATACAAAAAACAATTAGCCAGGCATGATGGCACAAGCCTTTAGTCCCAGCTACTTGGGAGGCTGAGGCAGGAGGATCACTGGAGCCTGGGAGACGGAGATTGCAATGAGCTGAGAGCACACCACTGCACTCCAGCCTGGGAGACAGAGCAAGACTCTGTCTCAAAAAAAAAAAAAAAAAAAAA
>NW_012115333.1:2844100-2854673 GCF_000951035.1 Colobus angolensis palliatus | reverse complement strand
AAAAAAAAAAAAAAAAAAAAAAAATCAGTTGCGCATATTTGTGTAGATATGCTTCTGAGTTCTCTATTCTGTCCATTGATCTATGCCTGTCTCTCTCTCTCTCTCTCTGCCAGTGCCACACAGTCTTAATGACAGTAGCTATGTAATAAGTCTTAAAATCAGGTAGCGTGATTCCTCCCACTGTGTTCTTCTTTTGCAAAATTGTCTTAGCTATTCTAGTTCCTTTGCCTTGTCATATAAATTTTAGAATAATCTTGTCTATGTCTACAAAAAAAGCTTGTTGGAATTTTGATAAGAACAGCACTAAGCTTGCATAGAAGTTTGAGAGAAGTGACATCTTTTCTATGTTGAATCTTCCAATCCATGAACTCCTGGGTATGTTTCTCCATTTTTTTTTTTTTAGCTCTTTGATTTCTTTCATCAGCATATTGTGATTTTCAACAGACAAATCCTTTGCATTTTGCTAGATTGACATCTAATTTTTTTAGTGAGATTATAAATGGTATTGCATTTTTAATTTTGATATGCACATGTTCATTGCTAGTATATAGAATACAATTTATTTCTGTATGTTTGTCTTGTATCCTATTACCTTGCTGAACTTGCTTGTCAGTTCTGGGAGGGTTGTTTTTTGTAGATTCCTTGAGATTTTCATGCCTTCTGCAAATCAGAGCCAATTTATTTATTTTCCAATCTGTATGCCCTTTTTCCTTTCTTTGTTCTTTGCTTTGCTTTCCTTATTACACTGACTAGAACTTCCAGCATTATTTTAAAGAAGAATGATGAGAGTAGACATCCTTTTCTTGTTTCCAATATAAGGTGAAAAGTATACAGTCTTTCATTATTGAGTATGACCTCAGTTGTAGGATGTTGTAGATGGTCTTTATCAAGTTGAAGAAGTTCACACTCCCTCTTTTTTCAAGTGTTTGTCTTATGAAAGAGTATTGAATTTTGTTAAATGCTTTTTCTGCATCAACTGATAAATTAATGTGATTTTTCTTTCTTAGTCTGTTAATATGATGAATTACATTGATTGATTTCTGAGTATTGAACCAGCCTTGCATTCCTGGAATAAACTGCACTTGGTCATGGTGTATGATTCTTTTTATGTATTTCTGAACTCTATTTGTTGTTTTTTTTGGGGGGTAATTTTTCTATTTTTCTGAGGGATATTAGTCTATAGTTTTTTGTTTGTTTGTTTATTTATTTATTTATTTATTTATTTATGTATATAGTCTCTTCCAGTTTTGGTGACAGGGTAAAACTGACTTCATAAAATGAGTTGAGAAGTCTCCCCTCCTCTTCAATGTTCTGGAAGAGATTATATAGAATGAATTATTTTTAAATTTTTGGTAGAACTGTCCAGTGAAACAATTTGGGCCTAGAAATTTATTTTGCGGGAGGTTTTTTAAATTACAAATTCAATTTATTTGATAGTTATATGACTATCCAAATTTTCTATTTAATATTGAGTGAGTTATGGTAGTTTGTAATTTTCAAAGAATTGATGTATTTTATCTAAGTTGTAAAATTTATGTGTATAGAGTTGTTCATAGTATTTCCTTACTGTGATTTTGATATTCACAGGATCTGTATCAATATCCTCTGTTTTTTTCCTGATATTGGTGATTTGTGTCTTCTCCCTTTTTTCCTTTGTCAGTCTTGCTAGAAATTTGTCAATTTTATTGATCTTTTCAAAGAACCAGCTCTTTTGTTTCATTGATTTCCCACTCTTGAAGTCCTGGAACATACCTCACTTGGTCATGACGAATTATTCTTTCAATGTATATTCTGATTCCGTTTCCTAATATTTTGTTTTTAGATTTTGCATTCATGTTTACAAGACGGATTTGTCCAAAATGTTCCTTTTTTCATAATACTGTTGTCCAGTTTTGGTATCAAGGTTTGTCTACTTATTTGGCTAGCCTTATAAAAAGAGTTGAGAAGTATTCTTTCTTTTTCTTTTCCCCAGAGAGATTTTCATAATACTGGTGTTAATAAACACATATAGTTTAATGCACTTAGATATATTTGGTGTAAATAGTTTCACTTCTGTGCATGGAGCTAAGTGAAGGAAGGTAACACATTTTTTATTTTTAACCATGTGCCAGATACCATGCTAGGTATTTTACATTCATTATTGTATTGTTTCTTTATAAAAATCTCATTGAGGAAGTATTTTTATACCTGTCTCTGAGCTCAGATATTGAGATTCATTGACTTGATTAAGATCATGCATGTAAGAATCAAAGCTAAGTCTTATTTATTAACCTCCTACTATGTACCAGGCTCTGTGCTCCAAGATGGCCATCTACTATAGCAGCTCAATGAGATGGTAATCATGTTTTTCGTTGTGGAGATGAGGAAGCTGAAGCTTAGAGAGGTTGAGGAACATGTTCAGAGCTGCACACCTAAGATTTGGACAAGCTGGTCTCCAGGTGATATTTTGACATTCTTCAGCTGAAGAGTGTGTTCTTTGTGCTGTAGTCAGAATGTTCCTCATGTGAGCACATTCTTGTGTTTTAGTCACTGCCACAATTGTTAGCAGCAGGGAAGAGTCATGATGGTCAGGACAGCTGCTGGCCTCAGACTCCAGGTGTGACAATGAGTCAAGGCTGAAGATAAAGTTGGGAAATAGGCTCCTGGGCAGCTGGAAGTAAAGGGCTCAGGAATGTGGGCCCTGAGACTGGGGAGCAGACCAGGACATGGACTGAGGATTAGGAGATCAGTGGGAGGCTGGACTTTGATAAGTTGAAGTACCCACTCCTCTGTCATGGGATACAGCTTTCCTGGGCTAGATATGGCAGGACTGAATTTCTTCTGCCCCTGCAAAGCCCAGTCTTGAACCTGTATCGATTCACTCCTAGGAAAGACACTGGGGGTGGAGGTGGGAGAAGAGGTGCCCTAAGGCCCTGGCCCCCAGCCAGAAGGATGGGGGTAACTAAACTGGGGCTAATGATATGGCAGAGCTGTGGGGGCTCCTTAAAGATCACCTGGTCCAATCACCCCACGGTCTAGGGGGAAACCAAGGCTCAGAGAACTGAGGATACATTGATGGATTTGTCCAAGGTCACACAACCCTGAATGGGCATCTCGGGGAAAGCAAGGGCCCAGACTGAGCTGTGGAGGTGTGGGCATACAGGGGATGTGTGCACGTAGATTGGCCTTCCTTCTATAAGGCCAGTCCTTTATAACACCTGTTGTATACTGTGGTGGGGATGAACATGAACCAGAGTTCATTAACACTCAAGTTAATACATGAATCAGAAGGGCTGATTCCATGTATTAACTTGAGTGTCTAGAAACAAGTTACTTGAATGCTCTGGACTTCAGTTTCCTCATGGGCCCCTCATTGTAGTAATTACCTCATAATATTGTTGCACAGATTAAATAAGTGTGTGTGTGTATATATATATATATATCACCTAGAACAGTGTGTGCCACATGGGATGCATTGTGTAAGTGCAATTGTTATTGCCAGAAGCCCTGGGGTGGAGTAGAAAGAACAGAGGCTCAAGAGTCACCTACCCAGGTCCCAATCCAGACTCTGTCACACTGGCTATGTGACTTTAAGCAAGTCCTTTTTGTCTCAGAGCCTCAGCAGCATCGTCTACAATATGTGTAACATGGGATTCATAAGACTCCCTGGAGGCCGGATGCAGTGGCTCATGCCTGTAATCCCAGTACTTTGGGAGTTCCCCATTTGAGGCCAGAAGCTCGAGACTGGCCTGAACAACATAGGGAGACCTCATCTCTATATAAATAAAAGAATAAATACGTACATACATACATATTCTGGCTACCAGGGCTCTTGGACTATCACATGGACAAATCACCTGTCTTACAGAAGATCTTAGAGAAAAGATGGCTGTTATTATAATGCTGGTGAGACCCAGTGGGGACAGACAGACATCCTTCATGGTTTCTGTCCCCCCAGGCCGTGGTCCTCCACACCCTTCAAGCTAGCCCAGCCCTCCCCAGCTTTGAGCTGGATAAGCCCTGCAGCCTCTCTGCTCCTGCTCCCAGGCTGGCTCACTGGCTTGACAACTTCCTTTCTCCCCACAGCACTGAGGGCTGTGAAGGCAATTCTGAGGCAACTCTGAGGCAGGGAGGGAGCTAGCTGGAGCCCCGGATACCCCTACATATGGTGGCTTGCAATGGAGAGACAGAGTCTAGCTGCAGATCTCCTTTCACCTTGGTAGGGTTTGCTTACCTCAAAGCCTCCCATCCATCTGACCCTGGTCTGGGGCTCAGTGGAGCTGGAGTAGTCAGTTAGAATGAGAATCAGAGACTCCTAGGCTTCTGAGTAGAGTTAACTTCAGCTCCTCAACTCTCCATCCTTACATATTTTAGTTTATGGGAGGGAGAACTAGACCTAGAAAGAACAAAGAATGCAGCCAAGGTCACACAGCAATGATTTCCATATTACAGAGTAGGTAGCTGTGGTTTAGACATGTTCAATGCAGAGTTAGGATCATAATCCATATCTCTTAAATGCTATCTTTTCTAGAATCAGAATATGTAGAGCCAGAAGAGATCTTAGTTTAAGGGACATCTGAGTCTAATCCCACTTTGTACATGAGTAACACTGAGGCCCAGAGAAGAAGAGGGATTTACCCATGGTCCAAAAGGAGTTAGTGGCAGAGGTGGCACTCGAACACAGGGTTCCTGATTTTTTTTGTCCAGGGGCTCTTCCCACACCCACGAGCTGCAGGAGAGGTGGAGGGCCCAAAGGCTGTCTGTCAGGGTGTAGGGTGCCTGGCTCAGTACTGGAATGCTTTTAGCCCCTGCCCAGTCAGAACTATTGTTCTCCTACCACCCTGTAGCTCTGAGGACCCTCTCTTACCTTCCTGATTGGTACCCTGGGGAAAGTGTTCCCACATGGCTGAGCCCTACAAAGAGTTAGGAACCTGAGTTCTAGGCTGCATGTCCTCAGATGAGTCCTTTCCTCTCTGTGAACCTGTGTTTCTCCAGCTTTAAAATGGTGTGTATGGAATGTGAGGCAAAGGAGGACTAGTTGAGTCTGAGCAGTAGAATTAACTGGAGAGCTGGGAAAAATCCTGATGTCCAGGCCCTACCCTAAAGCCATGAAATTAGAATTTCTGGAGGTGGGTCCCAGGCTTGGGATGATTTGTCCAATCCCCCAGGGAATTCCAGTGAGCAGCTGGGGTCAAGGCGATCTCTAAGAGCTCCTCTACCTGACTGTTGCTGAAATTTCGTGTCCCATTCAGGGTGTCTTGGGTTGAGGGGAAGGAGGAATCTGACAGCTCCCCTCCCACAGCCTCCACACCGAGCATGCCAGCCCAAACCATAGGCCATTTCTCCAGGATTAGAAAATTGCTTTGTGCTTTCTGGAATTTTCTGAGTTCCTACTGGGACACTGCTCCTGTGGTAGGGGTCTGCTTATCCACACCCCTCCACCTCCTCTTTCCCTGAGATCCACCCCCTCCTTGTCTGACCAACTCCGTGTGGATGAGAAATAATACAGGCTTTGAAATCAGGACAGACTCAGGGCAACATCCCTGCTTCACCATGAGTAGCTCTACAAATCATTTCACCCTCTCTAAGCCTCAGTTTTCTCATTTGTAAAGTGGATTGTATTGTTACTTAGCTCACAGCACTACTGGGAAGATTAGCTGAGCCAATGCATGTGGCATGCCTAGCACAGTGTCCAGCACGAGGGAGCACTCAGTGAATAGTAACAGACCTGGGGGCAGCTTGGTGCCTGTCTCCCTCAGAATAACCTCAGGGAAACTGACTTGCTCTCAATTGAAAGACTCAACATCCTGAATGAGGCCCTATTCTAAGACAGGGCTCTCAATCTGCTTTCCGTGCTTGCTGCTTTCTAGTTCATGAGGCTGGTCTATTCCACTTGTGCCACCTTCCCAGCAAGCCCATGAGAGAGGAATTCTTATCATCTCTGCTATACAGGTGACTAAGCTGGAGCCCAGAGAGGTTCAGTCATTTGTCCAAAGTTACTCAGTTTAGAATTGGTATTCGAAGGTAGAATTCGAAAGCTGGATTCGAAAGCGGAACCTTTATTAACATCCACCCACCTCAGTATGGGTGCAGATGCCCACTGAAGATGCTTGTAGAGTCAAGGTGGCCAGACACTAGCCAGACATAAACACAAACAGAGTCGGGGGTGCTGGGGCAGGCTATAACAAATATCACAGGGTTGGTGGGCTGGCAAGTTTAAAGGAAGCTCTCCACACCAGCCACCACTGAAGGAGGTTGACAAGTTGATATTTGCTGGGAAGGATGTTAGGGAAAATGATGAATGATCCCCCCATACCCTGAGCAAATGAACAGCTTCTTACACACACACACACACACACACACACACATGCACACATGCGTGATAATACAACTAGCAATAGCCACCTTTGTTTGTGTCTAGCTTTACAACATATGCAGAAAAACTTTCTCCTGTCTATCACCTTATTTTTCCCCCACAACACATTTGCTTTATTTCCCTCAACAAGATATTCATTTGACAAACATCCATTAGCTCCTACTATGTGACAAGCACTGTTCTAGGTGCTTAAGATACATCCATGAACAAAATAGCTAAGATCCCTCTAATCGTAGAGCCTGTAATCTAGTGAGGAGGCAAAAAGTAAACAAGAGAAGTAAACATTTCATGTGGTTGATGGTGATACGTGCTGTGGGGTAAGAAAAAAGCAGGAGGAAAGAGGGTCAGGATGTGTGAGGGGAGGTTGCAGGTGCCCAGGTAGGTCACACTGAGAAAGTGACATTTGAGAAAGCTCTGAAGGAGGGAAGGAGGTGAACCATGAAGATATCTAAACCATTCTAAGTGGACAAAACAGTCCACACAAAATACCCGAGTTGGTTGTGTGCAGGAATTTCTTGAAGAGCTACGAGGAGGCTAGCACTGGAGCTGACTGAGCAGAGAGAAGGAACGGGACGTGAGGGCAGAAGATAATGAGAGACAAGATCTTGGAGGACTTTGTGGCCACCATGATGACTTTGGCTTTACTCTTAGAGAGATAAGGAGCCATAGGAGGGATGTTACTTGGGTTTCACCAGAGCCCTCTGGCTTGCATCCTTGAAACGCAGAGAATAGGCTGTGGCAGGCAGGGTGGAAGGGTAATCCTCAGGGTAGAGACAGTGGAGGTGGTGAGAGGGGACCAGATGATAGGACAGAGGATTTGAGACAGATGGAATGTGGAGCGATGAAGAAAGAAAGGAGGCAAGAAATACCTCATGTGCTACGAATGTCTCCACAGTCTCCACTTCTGTGGTCACCACCCTGGACCCCAGCAATGGCCTCCACACAGGGACTCCTTGCTCTAGACCAGCCCCCTACAATCTGCTCTCCCCCCAGCAGCAGAGGGGTCCTTTTGAAATGTAAATCAGGTCCTGTCACTTTCCTGATTTAATCCTCCTGTGGCTTCTCATGATACTTAGATAAAAGTCCAGGGTCCACATGAGCTGGCTCCATCTGCCTTTCCCGTGACTTTTCCCACCTCATCCCCATCCTCCACTCAGCTTCAGCCTATTCTGCTGTCCCAGAAATTCACCAAGCTCATTCCCACTTCAGGACCTTTGCATTTGCTGTTTTCCCTACCTGGAATGTTCTTTCTCTACTCTGCAGAGTTGGCTGTTTCTCATTCTTCAGGTTGCAGCTGAAATGTTGTCTTCTCAGAAAGATCATACCCTAAAACACCATCCCATCAAAGTTAAGTCCATCATTCCGGATTTTTCTCCTATAGCTCCTGGGTTTTGTTTTTTTTCCTTCACATCACATTCCATGGGTGATATGTTGCTTTCTGCAACTTTTGTCCCCTTCACTCAGCTTCCTGAAGGCAAAGGCAGGGGCCACACAGACTTGGCTCAGCCCTGCATCTCAGTACCTGGTTCCAGGACAGGCACTCAGGGTAAGTGTGTGTGTGGCAGTGCATGATAAGTGTTTTATAGGCATATGCTCATTTAATACCTACAGCAAGCCTGTGAACTAGGTGTGGCTTTTACCTCCATTTTACAGATGAGGAAAGTGAAGAATGGAGAGGTCATAACGTTTCCAGTGATACAGCAAAGATTCCAGATCTGTCTGAACTTTTATAATCACACACACACACACACACACACACACACACACACACACACACACACACACAATGGGTACTCTGGAAATATTTTTTAAATGAGTGAAGGATTGCAAATGTTAAAAAGTTAGACTTGAACTTAGGTCCATCAGACATAAAATTCATATTCAACCTCCATCGCCTAAGCTGACATAATGGGGAGCCCCATGCTATTTTTGATGTGAGATTATGGAAAGAACACAAGCTTTGGAGCCACGCAGGCTTAGGCTTTCAATCTCTGTCTCACTGATTACTATGGGACCTCAAGCAAGTCACTTCACATCTATGAACCACTGTTTGCTCATCTGTTTGTAAAATGGAGATGAAAGTCACCCCTGATTCTTGGTGTTCCTGTCAGAAGTGTGACTTTGGACAAGTTTAAGTCTGTTTCCTCCTCCAGTATTCTCTAATTTAGTAATCTCAATCTATACTGCTGTATCTTGTTTCATTCATTCAACCTATTCATTTGTCCATCTATCTACTCCTCAGTCCATCAATCCACCAATTCATCCATCCATTCACCCACTCATCCATCTATCCATCCATTCTCCATCCATCCATCCATCCATTCATGCATATATCCACCCATCTATCCATCTATCCTCTGTCCATTCATTCAATCTATTGATATGAATCAAGACCTCTGCTATATACCAGACCCTGTGTTACACCATGAGCTACAGAGAAGAGTAGGATACTAACAAAACCTATAGTTTAATTGTTCAAATAGTGGTTGACATCTCTATCACGTCCTGTGGTACCACAAGGAGTGAGTGGCTAGTGCTGCCTGTTGAATGAAAGCATGATAGCTGGCCTGAAAGCTGTAGCAGGCACCCTCCAAGGGCTGAAATTGTGTTGGCTCCTCTTTTGGTCCCAGTGGTTAGCATACAGGGACTTACCGTGTACTGACCTGCTTCTGAACTGTGAACACTCCCTTGAATATAGTGTGAACTTTAGTCAGTGGGCCACATAGTTTCAAGCAGGGATATGACAAGATCAGATTTGCTTTATAGAATGACTTTTCCAATCCCTGGTGTCTTCTGGGTTAGAAGAGACAGAATCGAAAGCAGGGGGCCCAATGTAGAGGCTGTTGCACTAGTAGCAGTGAGAAATAATGGGCAACTGACTTTGGCAGCAGTGGAGCTGG
Organism: Colobus angolensis palliatus; assembly: GCF_000951035.1. Lineage (NCBI taxonomy): Eukaryota > Metazoa > Chordata > Mammalia > Primates > Cercopithecidae > Colobus > Colobus angolensis. Next base: position 2,845,418 of record NW_012115333.1, on the reverse strand, counting down.
AGACAAGCAGAGAGACTCGGGAGATATTGAAGTGGTAGACTCACTTTGTTTTAATTGCATGGATGCAGAGGTGAAGGTGAGAAAAATGGAGAAGATGGCTCCCAGATTTCTCCTTTGGACAGTTGGGGACCTGGCTGGAAGACTCCAAGTGCTATACTATGGAGGCTTGGGACAGGGGACAGGGGAGTGGATAAGAACATTGTGGCTTTAACTTTCCTGGAGCAGTTTGCTTGGCATTCACATTTATTACCAGCAAATATTTTTCTTTCTTCAGAGCTACAGCCCCTCAGCTCTGTCCTGCTCAGTGACAGATGTAAAGGAACATTGACAGATGCCAGTTGCTAACACACCTTCATTTAAAGGGATTAATCAGCCCCTTGGAAACCTGGGAAATTCTCACTCCTGACAGTCTCTTCTTTCTCTCTTTTTTCCTTTCTCTCACTTTCTCTCTCTTCTCTTCTCTTCTCTTTCTCCCTCTACTCTTTTTTCTCTGTTTCTTACACAGATATTCTCACATCCACCCTTATACATACTCACACACCCTACGCAGACTTGGGAGGATGTGTGTGTATGTATGTCTGTTTGTGTGTGTATACACAGGAATGGGGTGTGGGAGGGAATGGGAGCTTGAAACGTGAACTTTTAAAACATTTTTGGTCTCAGACAAGACTCTTAGTTAAGGCCCAAAAGGGAGCCCCATAGGTCATGTGTTTGCAGATGACATGATTGTATATTTAGAAAACCCCATCGTCTCAGTCCAAAATCTCCTTAAGCTAATAAGCAACTTCTGCAAAGTCTCAGGATACAAAATCAATGTGCAAATATCACAAGCATTCCCATACACCAATAACAGACAGAAAGCCAAGTCATGAGTGAACTCCCATTCACAATTGCTACAAAGAGAATAAAATACCTAGGAATCCAACTTACAAGGGATGTGAAGGACCTCTTCAAGGAGAACCACAAACCACTGCTCAACGAAATAAAAGAGGACACAAGCAAATGGAAAAACATTCCATGCTCATGGATAGGAAGAATCTATATCGTGAAAAGGGCCATACTGCCACAGATAATTTATAGATTCAATGCCATTCCCATCAAGCTACCAATGACTTTCTTCACAGAATTGGAAAAAACTACTTTAAAGTTCATATGGAACCAAAAAAGAGCCCGCATAGCCAAGACAATCCTAAGCAAAAAGAACAAAGCTGGAGGCATCGCACTACTTGACTTCAAACTATACTACAAGGCTACAGTAACCAAAACAGCATGGTACTGGTGTCAAAACAGAGATATAGACCAATGGAACAGAACAGAG
>NW_012115333.1:2798008-2843160 GCF_000951035.1 Colobus angolensis palliatus | reverse complement strand
CTTTGTAGGGACATGGATGCAGCTGGAAACCATCATTCTGAGCAAACTATCACAAGGACAGAAAACCAAACACTGCATGTTCTCACTCATAGGTGGGAACTGAACAATGAGAACACTTGGACACAGGGCAAGGAACAACACACCCCGGGGCCTGTCATGGGGTGGGGGACAGAGGGAGGGATAGCATTAGGAGATAGACCTAATGTAATGATGAGTTAATGGGTGCAGCACATCAACATGGCACATGTATACCTGTGTAACAAACCTGCACATTATGCACATGTACCCTAGAACTTAAAGTATAATAAAAAATAAAAATAAAAAAAGCTGCTGTGAACATTCATGTAAAAAAAAAATTTAAGTTTTTTTCATCCTTGCTAAGGAATATCATGAGGCAGTTACCGTAAGTGAAGTATATCTCTCGAGGGCAGAACAAAAGTAAATAACATTTTTTTAATTGCAGCAAGATGAGTTGATATATACACATATATTTCCCAGCTATGTCAGCTGAGAGAGCCTAGAAGCAATGACATCCTAGTAGCAATGACTGCATCGAGTGCCCACAGCTTGGTTTCTTCTGATACCATCCTCCAATAAAAGGAACCAGGGCTCCTTGAAGAAATGACTGGGTCAGGGCTAGGGCAGGGAAAATCCAAGATCAGCCTGGACCATCTTGTGGTGCCAGAAAATAAGGAAGTGCTCATAAAATAAAATAAAATAATATAATATAAAATAAAGTAAAATGAAAAAATAATGGGAGCTTGTCTAAGGAGCACGGGAGTCAACCTGCAGGAGGTCCTAATAGCCAAAGTAGGAACAATTTGGGCAGAAAATAAATATAGTATTGGATTTTTAATAACTTATTTTTATTTTAGAGTGGTTTTTGATTTACAGAAAAGGGACAAATAAAATATTAAGAATTCCCATATATTCCACATTCAGCTTCTCCTATTAACATCTCACATTAGTATGGTACACTTGTTACAACTAATGAGCCAATATTGATACATTGTTATTAATTGAAGTCCATAATTGATTCATATTTCCTTAGTTTTTACTTAATGACCATTACCTGTTCCAAAATCCCATCCAGGATATATCATATTACATTTACTCATCACTTCTCCTTAGGCTCCACTTTCTTGCAACAGTTTCTCAGACTTTTCTTGCTTTTGATGACTTTGACAGTTTTAAGGAGTATTGGTTTGGTACTTTGTAGAATGCTCCTCAATTTGAATTTGAAAAATCATGATTTTTTTTTTCTCATGGTTAAAATGGGGAATGGGTCCCGGGAGGAATATCACAGAGGTGAAATGCCCTTCTTGACACATCTTATCAATGGTACAGGCTGTTAGCTGATAATGTTAACCTTGATCACCTGGCTGAGGCAGTGTTTGTCAGGTTTCTCCATGTTACTTTGTTCCCTCTTCTGTACTCTTTGGAAGGAAGTCACTATGCACAGCCCATATTTACAGAATGGAGAATTATACTTTACCTCCTTAAGGGGGGAGATAATACTGGATTTTAACCCACAGAATAAAATAAATATCAGCTTAAGTGTGGAGGGTTGGAGGAGGGTGAGGGTTGAGAAACTACCTATGCTTACTACATGGGTGATAAAATAATCTGTACACCAAACCCCCATAACACACAATTTACCTATATAGCAAATCTGCACATGTACCCCATAAAACTAAAATAAAAGTAAAAAAAAGAAACTGAATAAATAAACAGGAGAGAAGGCGGAACTGGTGGATCCACTGATGAATGCCACAAATTGTGGGTGAACGTTTGAGGAGAAACAGGACTTGCATAGTCCCAAGATATTTATCAACTGAAAAAGGAACTATAGTAACTTTATAGTGGATAAACCCTGCAGACATCAACTTAACCAAGTAATCAAGGTAAACACCACTAGTCATAAGACACATGGACATTATGAGCCTCTTGCTATGGTGTGCTGAGATGGACCCAATACCATTTCTGTGGTATTCTTGCCAAAAATCGTAGCCTCCCTCGGGTCATGAGAAAACATCAAGCAAATTTGAATCAGGGGACTCTATAAAACACCTGACTGGCACTCTTCAAAAGTATGAAGATCATGAAAGATGACGACAGACTGAGGAACTGTCGTAGATTGGAAAAGACTAAGGAGAAATAACAACCAAATGCAATGTGGGATTCAGGATAGGATCCTGGAACAGAAAATAAGATGTGAGGGGGAAAATGGGAAATTCCAATAAGATCTGTAGTTCAGATAATAGTGTTGAGCCAATGTTAATTTATTGGTTTTGATCACTGTACCATAGTTATGTAAGATATTAATATTAGGAAGCTAGGTGAGGGGTGTACGAAAGCAATCTGTTCTATTTTTTGCAATATTTCTGTAAGTCTAAAATTAGTTCAAAATAAAAGGTTTTAAAAGTTGCAATATAAAAGATTTAGGGCAGATACCTGAAAGACCTCTGGTGGCAGAAACATGAGATGTTTCAAATGTTTCAGTGGATTTTTGAAGGGTGCTTGTCTCAGGCAGTTAAGGAAAAGAGCCTGGGTGTTTAGCCCTTGGGTCCTCAAACATCCTGGTGCCTCTCTCTGCATTTGGGGCTGGGAGACCTCCTCTCCTCTGGGCAGTCTCCCATGAAGATTTGTTCAACATAGTGGCCTGTGGTTGGTCAACTCCCCTGTATCTCCAGACCACCCCCACCCCCCACCACCCCAACCTTGTGTCACGGGCTGAGACTGCAATCTCCACCCGCTGTTTCTCCTCTCTAGTATGGTGCTGGTGGGGGGAGGGGGTGGGGAAGCAGCCGTGTGTGTGTGTGTGTGTGTGTGTGTGTGTGTGTGTGTGTGTAGCAGGAGAGCTGGGGATTCCCATCCTAGAGGTTGGAGGTGGCCGAGGTGAGGCTGAAGCAGTTGGGGGAAGGCTTGGCAGGCAGGCGAGCGGCTGCTCCAGAGAGAGGGCGGCTCAGACAGTGGTTAGCTGCGGAGTGGGGCTTAGCAGAGGGAAGGGGGAAAGGGAGGGGGCTCTCCTTCTCAAGGGGCCCTTTCATGTTGAAATCAGCCAGCGTGAATGCTGGCGGCCCAGGAGCCCAGCCGGGGGAAATGTGAGAGCCCCCTTATCTCCCCTCATGTCACAGCGCCGTCTGCGGTTCTCAGCCGGCCAGAGAGGATGCATTAGGAGAAGTGTCGGTGGGGGGATGGGGGAGAGAATGTTCCCATCAAGACCCTGGGCTGGGCCCACTCAGTTAAGGGGAGGTTGGAGGAAGCAGGTTCCAGACCGTCCTGCCGCTGGAGATGGGGGTGGACTGGAGTGCCCTGCATCTCAAAGCAACGAGCGCCAGCGGGCTTTGGGGCCTAGGGTTGTGGATTTGGCAGGAATCAGAAAGAAGGCCTCAGGTTCCACCCCTATCATATGCCAGAATGCCCTATATAGAATGCCTCTGGTCTGCTCTAGGAGTGCAGTCCCTGCCCACACACCTGCAGGAGCAAGGATCCCACTCCCTCCTGGGAGATCTGGCAGAGTCAGGCCATGGGTTCCACCCCTGGATTCAGTTCTCGTTTCTGGACAGGAAACCTGGAATATTTCACTAGGAAAGCCATGGCCTCACCTTTCCCAGGACACTCTCAGCCCAGGAGTGACCCCTGCTGTTCAAACAACCTTGAAGGCAGAGGACAGAGCCGCTAACTTCCCGTGGATTGGACTGGGTGGTCCTTCCTGCCCCTTCCAACCCTGCAATCTAGTTTCTCTGAGATGGGCTGTGTGGTTCTTTGTAAATCTGCTGTTGCAGGAGGGAGGTGGGTGAGGCCACATCTGGACTGTGCGGGCCTTGTTGGCTGGAGCTGTCAGCAGCCAATGTTTTCACAGACACCATTTGTCCATGCAAGTTCCTGGCCCCCAACACACTCCCACTGCCTAGGGCCCGAAGCCTCCTCCCTGCAACAGCACAGGGACCCAAGGGAACCCCGGTCGACCTCTGGGATGACCTAAACCTTTAGGTCATCCCAGAAGCCTCTGTTGCCCAAGAGAGGAAAGAGCTGAGATGCCATGGGGCCATGTGGAGGTGTGGGTACAAACAGGACAAGGTGAATGAGACAATTTGAGGAACCCCTGGAGACAGCTCAGTGCACAGGGCTGTAGACCTCTGGGATCTGCCCCTCGTTTTGTTTGTTTGTTTGTTTGTTTGTTTTTTGGGGGGGGTTCTTTTCAGACAGAGTTTCACTCTGTCACCCAGGCTAGAAGGCAGTGGTGAGATCGTGGCTCACTGCAGCCTCAACCTACTGGGCTCAAGCTATCCTCCCACTTCAGCCTCGCAAGTAGTTGGGACTACAGGTGCATGCCACCACGCCTGGAACATTTTTGTGTTTTTTTGTAGAGATGGAGTTTTGCTACATTGCCCAGGCTGGTCTCCAATTCAAATGATCCGCTCGCCTCGGCCGCCGGATCTCAAAGTACTGAGATTACAGTGTAAGCTGCTGTGCCCAGCTTGTCCTAATTTCTGCCAGAACCTTGCTGCATGACCTTGGATCAGTCTGTTCCTCTGTCTCTCCAACTGTCCAATGGGAAGAATTCCTCACCACCCGATTGAAAATAGCCTTAGCTTCTTCTGTGAAAATAGCTCCTTCACAGCACGTACCTCTATTTGAGCTCTTCTGTCTCCCCCACTAAAGCACGATCTCCGTGAGGGCAGGGGCCCTACACCCTGGGCATCCAGAATAGGGGGGCAATGGGTCTCAAAGGCCTTCTCAGTGCTGGACACTCTCATTGCATTTGTTCCAAGCAAGATTCGGGGTTTGAACCAGGGAGGGAGGAACCATGTTCTGGGGATGGCAGAGGAGAATTTTCTCCTGGAGCTGTGTCAGCATAGTAGGCCACATGGTGGGCTGTAGAATGTAAAAGGCTAGACTAAGCACCCCCTGGAAGGGGAGACAGGCCTGAGATAGCTGCCAGGGCACAAGACCTACCAGAGGCTGATCCAACCCAGCCAGGAGATGGGCTGTTTGGGGATGGGCCCTGTGATTCCTCCAGGCGTCCTCAGCACCAAGCTCAGGACCTGGCAAGGGAAAGGGACTCTGGCAGTGTTTGATGGTTAGCAACAGTTGACTACTCACCATTTATGCCTGCCTTGGCACCTCCCAGATTTGCCTCTGGGACTTTCTAAGTGGGCCTGGTCATCTCCTACAGGCTGACTGTGCTTTATGCACCATTACATTGCCCTCTCGCAGCAATGTGGTAGGTACTATAGTACTATTCCTGTTCTACGAATGTGGAGACAGAGACACAGAGAAGTTTAGTGACTTGCCCAGGGATACACCACCACCAAGGTACAGAGCCAGGATTTGAGCCCAGGTCTATGCTGTCTTCTTTACCCTGTTGCCTTCTGTAAAACTTGTTCAGAGATCCAATTTGACCAGACTCAGAGCACGTGGGTCCCACACTCCAACGTTTCCACACATTTTTGCTATCTCACTGCATTCTTACCCCCAGCCTGTGTGGTGAACAGGGCAGGCACTATCGTCCCCACTTCGCAGACAGGAGAATGGCTTGCGGTCACCCAGCCAATAAATAGCAGCACTAGGACCTGAGCCCAAGTCAGCCTTGTGTTAGAGCCTTGCTTTTTGCCTTCAACCAGGCTAGGCCTATGCTCTCAGACCCCACTCGCTCCCTAGGGCCCTCCCAGCCTGCATTCAATACCTCTGATGCCACAAGCACCCCAGGAACCTAGCCCTCGGTAGAACCTGCTCTTTTCATCCTGGCCACAAGGCCCTTTCAGCAACTCCTGCTGAACCTTCAGTGGGGAAGCAGATGATGGGGGGTGGGGAGCAGGTGGTCATGTCATGGAACAGACAAATAAGGCAAACTGTGGGGCCCTACAAAGGTCTCTGCAAAGATCTCTGACCGAAGGCAGCTGCATCTTAACTTTTGTTCAGAATCAAGCCTCAATTCAACGAATATGTACTGAGTGTCCACAATCCACCTGGCATTTCAGAAAATGCTTTTCTAAACAGGCAGTTGCCATCAGTCAAGTGCTTGCTATATGACAAGCAGGCATTGTGCACAATCCACTGAATCTTCACAGATCCTTTGAGGGGTGCTATGAACATGGACCCCATTTTGCAGGTGGGTAAAGTGAGAGTCAGAAAAGCCAAACCGCATGCCCAAAGTCTCCAAGGTAGAAAGTGACAGATCTGGGAACAGATCTAGGCCTGCCAGATTAAAACATCTATGTTATTAAGCCCTGTGTTATCTGTCTCCAAAGGGGAGTACCCTGCCTGGGAAGCACGAATGACAGCCAACTGCATTAAAAGCGGGAAAACAGAGAAAATGCAGGGCAAGAAAGAGAGCCCTAGCGAGGGTCCAGCTCACTTCCTGAGGACACAGGGGCCATGGGGAGATAGGGATGCCTCCCCTCAACATCCTGCCACAGATTTATCAAGGCTAGGAGCCCCAGGTTTGGCTGAGGTGGGGCTTGCTGAGTGTGTGAGGGCTCTACTGGTGCTACCCATGTGGAGCTGATGGGCCCAGAGCGTATGGATGACAGTGCAAAGGGTCCAGAGAGAGCAAAGGAGGTGCGATTGGGGAAGGGGGATGGTCAGAGAAATTCTCAGGGGAAATCATGGGAAAAGCTTCCAAAACAGGAAGCAGCACTAGGGTAAATCAGGATGCACTTGTAGGACAGAAGCGAGAGACTAGAGGAGCAAGAGCCTGACTCAGCAGAATGCTGGCAGACAAAACGAGTCAGGCCTCCCAAGCTTTGTCAGGCAACTGACACAGACTCTTGATGAGGGTGAAACTGAAGCTCTCAAATGGGACCTGAGGGATCTGAAATTGCATAGTTAGAAAGGGGGCAGATTTGGGTTGTGAACGAGGGCTTAATCTGGTTTCAGAGCCTGTCTTAGTTCAGGCTGTGATAACAAAATACATTAGACTGAGTCATTTATCAATAATAGAAATTTATTACTCACAGTTCTGAAAAGTCCAGGATCAAGGTGCCAGCAGACTTGGTGTCTGGTGAGGGCTCACTCTTTTTTTTTCCAAGTTGGCACCTTCTAGTTCTAGTTGTGTCCTTACATGGTAGAAGGGCAAAAAGCCTCCCTCAAACCTCTCTTAAAAGGGCACTAATCCCATTCATGAGGGCTCCACCCTCATGCCCTAACTACCTCCTAGCAGCCCCATCTTTTAATACTGTTGCATTGCAAATTAAGGTTCAACATACAAATTTTGGAGGACATAGCAGAGCCCATGTTCTGAAATGTCCCCAAAAGCAGACTATCAGGGAGAAAAGCCCTGGATGGTGGCAGCACAAGGAGCCCCAGAACCCAGAGCTGTATGCCTGAGGCCTGGGTATCTCGGCCCCCATAATCCCTTGGACAGCAGTAGCCGCTTCCTAGAGTTCCCTGGCAAATACAAGACACTCTGGGCTGGGAGGAAGGTGGAGAACATCTAGTCCAAACCCCTCCTTCCATCCATCTTATACTGAAGTCATCTCTGCAACATTCACGTTGAGTGGGATTTCACTAGGCAGAAATAGGAAACAGTACTCCAGGCTGAGTGCACAGCCTGAGCAAAAACGTGGGGCTTAGAGAGGCCATGGTGGCTGCAGGGCAGATGACATTAGTGTGGCTGTAGCAAGACTGCTGGGAGGGATGGAAAGGAATGTGGGAAGCCAGCTGAGTCTTGGGCTGAAAAGGGCCACCAAGATTCTCTAGACCAGGCCCTCACTCTGAGCCATACCACCAGTGTCTGCTCTCCCTTTCCCCGGCCACCCTACAGGATTTGAGAAGCTAGCAGGTTCCTAATAGTCCATCTAGCCAGGTTCCTTCTTTTGCAGATGGAGAAACTGAGGCTCAGAGAGAGACAGTGACTCATGCTAGGGCCCACAATCAGTCAGTGGAAACCTTGGAGCAGCCCTTTTGTGGACATTCAGTAAATATCCATTCATTTGAAGCTTAGTTCTGAGCAAAAGTCTAGAAAGCCTTTAGTCAGAGAACTTTGTAGATGTGCTGTAATCTTTGCTCCTTCAGAGCAAGTATCCCTAGCTTCTGGGGCCTCTCCTCAAGACTTAGAAACTGCCTACATATGGCACATAGTAGGAGCTCAATTCGCATTTATTAAATGAATAAAAGCTTGGGTAAGTCAATGGTAGGGACATTAGGACAGCCATGTGGACACCCAGCCAAGTGGGCAGTGGGAGCTGAAATCAAGCCCACGCTGCACTCACTAAGCCATGTGCCCTGGTACAAGGCTGCATGCATCCAAAGGAGGTGCTTTTTGCCACCTTGCACTATGACACTGTATAGGCTGGTGACAGTGCTGGGAACTTTAGAAGGCCAAGGAGTCAGTCTCCTCTGTAGCTTGCTCTCCTCTAAACAGACATCTATTTGGCCATGACCCACCCACCACACCTCCAGAGGGACGCCCAGTGAGTAGAAGAGATGCCTCCCCTGCACCCAGCCCCCAGCCATCAGTTGATGCAGGAGCTCTTTGGGCCACCATGTCCTGTTGCTGACTCACTGAGTTTCCAGTCAGCTAATCCCAAATCCTTTTCTGCTCACTCCCTCGCTCACCGCCTCATTACACACCAGCCTCTAGTGGGAGTTCTTTCCCCTGACATCTCTTCCAATTGCGTGTACTTAGTAGGTACTGCCCTCCTAGAGCCTGGAACAGTAAGAGGGCAGGGCATTGATGGGTGGGGAAATTGAGGCTTAGAGAGGTTAAGTAACTTGGCCAATGTCACCCAGCAAGAACATCCCAATGTGGATTTAAACTGAGATCTATCTATTCCAAGGCTTAAGCTTTGCCCAGGGCTCTCCCTCCAGATGCCAGGGTGGGGCAGTCCCACTGGAAAAGTGCCTGATGGCAGACGCTTCTCCATCTTCTCTGGTACAAGGCTTCTGTGTCAAGTTGACATCAGAATGTCTGGCCGTGTGTTGTACATGCCACCTGTGTGACTCTAGGCAGGAGCTCCCACCTGGCTTTTTAGTAGGGGACAGATGGACTTTTTTTCTGCCCACCGACCCTGCTACTTAGAGCTACGGCAGGACTTTTGGGAGCAGGGCTGGGCTTGGTTGGGAGGGTCCAGGGCAGAGAGTGGGAAGCGCGTGCAGGAGCCAGGCCCTGATGGTATGCATTTCTGTCTCTAACCTGGGCAGGATTTCCCTGGGTAGAGGGTGTCTGCAAATCCTACCCCTTCACTGAAGTGAGTGTCAATTCTAGTTCTGCGCTAGGCTTTGCTTGGCAAGGCAGGTGGGCAGAGAAGAGGAGCAACTGCTAATGCCCTGTCTCGGGAAGAACTCGAGCCATGTGGGGCTTGGCCCCCCTGCCTGGTGGCCTGATCTGATGTCAGTATCTCCTGGCTGAGGGGAGAGTAGGAGGCTACTCCAGAGAAGATGGAACCCCCACATGCAGGCCCAGCCAACAGGCCACTCATCTTTGGCAGCCTGGGGCAGAGGGGCACTAAAAGAAGTTCCAATTAGTTGAAAGTCTTAACTACTCAAACTCTTGTTGAGGAAGGAAGAATGCATTACATAGTGAAGGAGGGAGAGAGAAGAACAGAGGCAGATAAATAGATAACAGAGGGGACAAACAGAGGGGGTGAGAGAACACAGAGCGTGAATGAGCCAACGAGCAGGGGCGCACTTGGAATGAACACATGGCCGGGAGTCAAGAGACCTGATTCTAAACCCAGCTCTGTCACCGACTTGCAGGGGGCCCTGTAGCCAGTCACTCCCTCTCTTCTAGGCCTCTAAGTCCCATTTGTCAGACTGTGGGGGCAGGGAGGGGGAGGGAGGACTGACCTAGGTACCCTCCAAGGGCCCAACAGCCCTGACCTCAGATTCTGTGAGATGGAAATTCCTCCTCTTAGGCTGGCTCTGGCAGTGGGCGTTTCTGAAATTCACAGCAATGAAAAATAGGAAAAAGCAAACTTTGAGAATTCCAAGTTTGGCTGGGGCTGGAGGATGAGGCAGGCAGAGCTGCAGAGCTGTTTGTCTATGATTCAGAGCCTCTTGGGAGGTAGAGCACATGTTCTTAGAGGCAGGACGGCCCACCACTACCCACGCCCCTCACCACACACCACTCAGCTCAACCTCAGTGAGGCCCTTGCCCTGTCCCCGCCGCCACTGCAGCCACCACCTCACTCCGACTGACCCTCTGGAAGAATCAGGGATGAAGCCAAGGCCCAGAGAGCCTCACTAACTTGTGCACAGACACCCAGCAACCTTCAGGCTAACCCTAATATCAACAGCCCGAGTGGGCAGGAAGGTGAAGGGAAGGAGGAGTGTCCCACGCAGCCAACTCCTCCTAGGTACCCAGGACAGTACTTGTACCTTCCAAACATCATCCTCTTTTATCTTCAAAACCACCCTTTGGTTTAGGCCTTAGAGTACCTGAAACCAGTGCTGAGAGAGGTGCCTCTGCTAGCTCAAGCTCACATAGTCACTAGGTGTAGAGCTAGGATTTGGAATTCAGATACCAGATTTGCACCACTGCCCAAGGGTCCTAGCATGGCTGCAGCGTAGGCCTTCCTGACAGTTGGGCCTTATCACTTTGACTAGCAATTTCCTATCCCACACAGGCCTGACCATGAGGCCAGGTACAGGCTGCAATCTGAGCAGCTTATGGGAATAAGCTTAACTGAAGGAGGTAGCCTGGGGAGGTCTTGGGGAATATTGTGGGGTGATTTGCCATGGGGGTTGTGCCTCTGTCTGCCTGTGTTTCTGCCTCTTCCCCTAACAGGGGTGGCAGGCACTGCTCCAGCCCCTGGATCCCGAGTAGGCCTGAGTGAACGCACTGGGCCATGGAGCCCTGCAGTTTGGGCTTCCAGTTGATTCTGTGAGGGGACAGTGGGAGTCGCCACCCTGCTTCCAGCTTCCAGGAGCTGCCAGCCAGGCACAGGGAGCAGAGCAGAGCAGGTCTCACACACACAGCGTTAAAGGCAGAGCAGCTGTAAGAGGCAGAGAGAGAGAGAGATAAAGGGAGATAGGGAAAGGTGGAGCCAGTGAGAACCAGAAAGAGGGAGATAGAGACTGGACAAGAGAAACAGAGAGATACTGAGACGTGGAGATAGGACAAGGAAAAGCCTAGAGGCAAAGAGATGGAGAAACAGAGACAAAACCAGAAACAAAGGGCAAGGGAGACAGGGCAGACATGGAGAAAACCAGCAAAAGACAGAAGGGCACAGAGGAGGGGCAGAGAGGGGGCGGGAGCAGGATGGGAGCTGGGGCCAGGGATCTGGCCTGAGGCGTCCCAGCTGTGGCTGACTCCTGGTCCCTGCTTGCTCCTCCCTGCCTTTGTCTCCCTCTCCCAGCCTTTTTCGTTCAGGGCCCACAGAGGAAAAGCAACACCATTTATATGGCAAAGTTGGGGGAGGGGCCCTGGAGGCTAGGGCCCCCTCGGGCCTCACTTTGTCTCCCTGAGGGCTGAGGGGGTTAGCACCCCCAGAGACCTGTAACACATGTGGCACAACAACAGTTGGGAAGCTCTGTCCCCAAACACTGCTGCTTGGGATTATCCCAGCATGTTGCTAGAGCAAGTCCGCAGCCAGGAAGGGCTCCAGAGTCCTAGTTTGGCCCTCGCCTTTCTCCTTGGGTCCTCAGTTTCCCCAGGGTTTTATTAATGGCCCAGCATGCCTAGCCCACTAGCCGGGAAGCCACAAGGAAAAGGACCCAGGGCCACTGTGAGGCCCATCAGGCCCCTTCAGTCAGCTCTGAGTGCGAGTGGCCACCCTTCCCCACTTCCTCCCAGACCTATCTGCACACCTGCCTCCCACACCCTCTGCCCTGTCCTTATTCTCACTGTGGCTGCACCATCCTGACATGCTGCCTCCTTCTGGCCACCACCTGTCCATCAGCCCCAAGTTCCAATCCCTCCCTTCTCAGCCAACCAGGCCTAGGGAAACCAGGCTTCCAGGCAAGAGTTCAAAGCCTCCATAGCTGCCACATGCCCAACCCCAGGGAAGGGTCCTTGGGCTCAACAAGGAAGCCTCTTCCTACCATCCAAGCTTTTTCTACTGGTCAGGCTAGGCTTCACAAGGTCTGCTGAGCCAGCCTTTCTCTGCTCTCCTTTGCAGGCCTGGATCAGGCAATGGCCAGGGTGAGGGTACCTCCCTCTAAGATACTTCCCACATTTTACCCAGCAATCTGGGAGCCTCTAGCCATATCTTCTCCTCTGGACCCCACAAGTCAGGGGCAGTGCCAACTCAGCCACCAGCCAGCAGCCCTGCCCTAGACTCTAAATAGGACTCTAAAGCTCCATGCTTTAGGGAGGTGAGCTTTCAGGTTCCAGGCCAAAGTGTGTGTGTGTGTGTCTGTCTGTCTGTCTTACATCCTAGCAGTAGAGCACTCCAAGAGCCATGAGCTTTCCGTTGGGAAGGAAGGTGACAGGCTCTGCTCTCAGAGGGCCTGAGGACAATATTTGGCCTGGTTAAGTGGAACAGCTGCTTCAGACCCAGAGGAAAGAATTCTCTATCCCAGCCAAAATGTCTCTGTTTAGGGGGTTGTAGGATGTGAGGAGAGGTCCAAAGTCCATTTACTCACTTCCTGGGAGGGCAGACAGACCAGAACATTCTTCATGACATGGGAAAAGGGCTGCCTCATCCTAGCCCCTCTGCCCTGTAGAGGCTGGCATGGTCGCCCTCCTGGATGGTTAGGTCACTCAGGGATGGCATGGAAGGGAGACAGGCCCCAAATGGATGCAGAGAAGTGACCTATGCCAGCCTCTCTAGAAGTTGGGGCCTTCTACATGTTTTCTGCCCACTGCCAGCCCATATTTGGTCCTTTGGCTGGCATTTGTTCCCCAGTTTGAGCTGTAACCCAGTCACCAAAGGAGGCCCCATGCAGTGTGGTCACCAAGCCTAAGTTGAAACACTATTCCCATTCTCTCTACACATTTCATACCTTGGAACATCGAGGCCCGGTCAGTAGGAATGGCTGGGTCAGATTTCACTCAGTAGAGGCAAGGCCTTCAGCAGCCCCAGGTGACCAAAGCCTTCAGTTTTCCCAAATAAGTGTCACCAGCAGTGGAGAGAAGTCCCCCAGTCTCATCTCAGGACTCACTCAGCATGGCTATGGCCTTTATATTTGTAGCACATGTACCCACAGGATGCCCATGTGGCACCTGCCTGGCAGCCAACTCACTTTCTTTCTTTCAAAGAGGCAGTATAATATTAAAAAATAAAATCAAGTTTGTGACACCTGGGTTTGAATCTAAGATCTGCCATTTCCTAGCTGTGTGACATTAAGCAAGTCCTTTAACCTCTCTGAGCCTCCACTTTCTCATCTACCAAAATGAAGGTAATTACTACTGCCTGCCTTCCCTGTCTACCTTGCGAGTCCCGCATCAGGGAGGGGGTGTTGGTCATTCACTTGTCCACTCAAAAAAGACCAATCAAGCACCTACTATGAAAAAAGACTAATCAAGCACCTACTATGTGCCAGACACTGTTCTGGGGCCTTGGGGTGCTGCAGTGAAGAGAAAAGACAAAGTCCCTGCCTTTGAAGAGTGCGCTTTCTAGAGAGGAGAGACAGTCAGTAAACAACGAACATCTAATATAACATCAGCTGTGATAAGTCCTACAAAGACATGGCCAAATGAGGGGGCAGAGGGTGATGGCAGTGGTGCCCTGGCTCTGACTGCCCCATCTTTCTGCCCACCGGATGCTGACAGAGCTGCCCTCTCCAGCGTCCACATGGCTCCTTGCTTATGAGTGGCCTAGCCAGGCAGGCAGAGCAGGACTGATCTGGAAACCCACTGGCCTGGCCTATTTCTGTCCCAGGGCCCTGGCACTGATCCAGCCCAGATCCCAGCCTCCCTCGCTTCCCCAGCTCCAGTTGAGTTGGGCTGAATCCCATCTCTGCTTTCCCCTCCCACCAGTCTCTGCAGCCACCTCCCAGAAGCCAGCCTGGGCAGTCCCTTGGGTCAGATTCCCTCCCCCCAACTCCCCATAGATGCGTACCAGCCCTCACCCTCTCTCCTACACTAGGTGCAATTGGGGCTGCCGCCCTCCTCCACCCACGAGCTGGAAAGCAGCCCCTCAGAAGCAGCTGGGGCTTCACTGAGCTGGTACTAATGCCATCTCCTACAACCTGACAGGAGAGGAGAGAGGAGTGAAATGGTCTTGGCTTTTCAGAGGCCATCAAGAGCTCAGCCCTTCCTCCACCAGCCTCTTTGCCAGGCCACTGTAGGACACAGTGGTCTGGTGGGGGATGGGTCACTCCAGGCAACAGAGGGACGATGGGATGTCCTCAAACTAAGGAGAGACTGAAGTGGCAGAGCAAAGGGATTTCTCCACCAGGCCCCACACCTCTCTGGGCCTTCCCTAGGCAGATATGTCCTGGGACTAGGCAGCTCTTATTGTCCCTTTTAAATGTGTTTACATTTCCATTTTGATGACTTAATATTGATGAGGTCGCTATGTACTGATGAAATTTTTGAGAGGTTTTTTTCTGTTTGCAAAAGTTAATCAGGCTCATTACAGAAAGTTTGGGAGGTACAAAAAAGTATAAGGAAGACAAAAATAACATTTCCCACACCCAACTATCCAGATATAATTCCTGTTCACATTTTGGTTTATTACCTGCTGCCATTTGTCTATGCCTAGCTCCAGAGCTCTGTGTAGCTATATTAATACCTATACACACAGATACATTTTAACATACTTGAGAATATATATGCTAACAATAGTTAACACTTATTGTATGCCTACTGTATGCCAGACCCTATTTTCTGCACTTCACATGTATTAACGAATTATTCTTCCCAACAATCTTAGAGGTAGGCATGATTATTAAGCTCACTTTATTTCTAAGGAGACTGGGGTGAAGGGAGGTTGAATGTCCAACCCAAGATCATGCATCTAGTAAGTGGCAAAGCTGGAAAATTAACACAGATCGTCTTGACTTCTGGAATCCGGGTGTTTAATGATAGACTGCCTTAATGTTTTTAAATGATAAAATATATTATACATACAAAAGAGTGTATGTAACGTTAACACCGTTTAAAGGCTGGGAATAAGGTGAGCATCTGTGCTATCACCGATCAGGTTATGAAATAGAGCATTACCATGGGAGTGTTTTGTTTTCTTTCTGCTTCACCAGATATCAGGCACGTGTTTCTATATCCCTCCAAATTTTCAGATAATGTGGCTCATTACTGTCTAATAATGAAGTTTCTTACCCACAGGCCTCCAAAACCTCCCTGATAGCATCATCTGCCAAAGACTCCTGGTAAGACACTGGGGTGCACTTCTCTGGCCCTTCTGGGATAGGCCCCAGGACACACAAAGGCTGGCGGGCTGGGATTGGTGGAGGCACAGGCAGCCCTCACATAGCCTGCCTCTCCAGGCATCAGGTACCGTCTCAACCCTGCAGGCACACTTTTTATCTTGCTGATGTCCACTGGCCAGTTGTTCTGACAGATGGAGGAGGACAGGAAGAAGGGGTGAGGAGGAGAGGAAGGGAGGAAGTGTGAGCTCACTGAGATGGGGCCTAAAAGGCACTGAGAGCGCATAGGCTGGCTGTTCTCTCCGGCTCAGCAATAGGACCCAACGTAGGAGTGTTTCCTTCAAACCTTAGAGATAGATACTAAGCACCCCCATCCCAATGGCTGGAAGGCATTCATTCGTCCTTTCCTTCAACATTTTTTCCTTGGACATCTACTATATACAGTGCTGTGTTCTGGGGCACAGTGGCAGAGGAGACAGACACCATTGCCTCCCTCCTGGAGGATTTAGTCAGTGGGGCCTGGGGGACAAACGTTCAATGACTAATAATCAAATAAAGATTTACTTACGGTTAGGATGAGTACTCTCAAGGGGAGGTGCAGGCTACTAGAAGGGCATATGACAGAGGTTCGTGACCTAGCCTGGGGGTCAGGTCTGGGTGGGGGAAGCCCTTAAGAACCTGGCCTACCTCCTCTCCTGCAGGCAATGAGGAGATGGACGTGAGAAGGGCAGGCACAGCTCCTATCCACCTAAAGTCACTTTCAAGAGCCAGAGTTTGCTGGCTGGTGGCCCTCAACTTGGGCCAAGCTGAACTGGGTGACTTTTCTCTCTTCTCCATTATTCTACACTCACTGCTGGGGGAAGGCTTGGCCCTGCTTCTTTGCTGTTGTCCTCCACCCTAGTGGCAGATTCTCTGAATGAGCCTGCTGAGCAACCATCAAGGCACAAACTGCCTCAGTCAAGCACCACTTAGGTGACTGGGCACGAGGGTGCCAGGGCCTACCCACACTCAGGCTCTCCTGTGGGCCCGGCCCATGTGGCCTTGAGCCTCGCAGTATGCCAGACCCTATTTTCTGCACTTCACATGCATTAACAGAATTATTCTTCCCAACAACCTTAGAGGTAGGCATGATTATTAAGCCCATTTTATTTCTAAGGAAACTGGGGTAAAGGGAAGTTGAATGTCCAACCCAAGGTCATGCATCTAGTAAGTGGCAAAGCTGGAAAATTAACACAGACCGTCTTGACTTCTGACCCAGGCTCGGCTTCTGCCCTACCTGGGAGCCTCTTCTCCCTACTCTGCCCCCATGTAAATGCCTGGGCCCTGAGGAGAGGACACTAGCCTTCTCTCTGTTCCTGAAGACACTGGGAAAAGAAAGGCTGAAAGACTGGTGTCCAGGGCCAAGCCTGACTCAGCTTTGGAGCCCCAGGGTGCAGAATGAGGTCTCTCCCCCATCTTGCCCATCCAGCCATCCTTCTGGAAAGTGCTGAGTCCAATGTATAGTGGTTAAGACACAGGTTCCTTTGCCAGGTGGCCAGCATTTGAATTGCGGTTGTGCCACTTACTAGTTGTGTGGCCTTGAGCAAGTTACCTAACCATTCTAACCTCATTGTCTCATCTGTCAAATGGGGATGATGATGGTGGTAACTATATCATAGGGTTGTTACAAAGATTAAACAGACTGTTTGCAAAGTGCTTAGGATAGCACTTGACACTAAAGAGTAAATATAATGATTGGCTGTTTGTAGTTTTGCTGTCTCCCAGGGCCTGAGGTGACAGACAAGTGTTGCTCTGAGTCCTGCCTTGGACATTTCCAAGCAAAGTTATTGCCTTTGAGTGTGGAGACTGAGAATAGTTGATTTTTTTTTCCCTTGTCAGAGATCCATAGAGCCTGCAGCTGAAAAAAACCCAGAAACCATCTAGACCGGTGACTAACATCCCCCCACCTCTCACCCTTGCTCAATGAATGAGAAACTGAGGTCCAAGAAGGAGGCAGGACTGACCCAATGTCACACAGACAGTAACAGCAAAGGGGCTATGAGCTTGACCTTTCAGTCACAGCTCTAGTCCAGCCTGGTTGCTAAATAGTCAAGCTTGGATTCAAATCTGGGTTTTGGCACTCTAGAATACTTAATGACTGTGTCCCTTAAGCAAGGGACTTAACTCATAGGGGCCTCAGTTTCCTTATCTGTTAAATGGGGATGATAATATCTACCTCACAGGCTTGTTGAGAGGATGAAGTAGAACAACACATGTAAGTGCTTGCTGTGGGGCCTGGCGTAGAGTAATGCATGTTTGTTATCATTCTTGGCTCAAGGGCTCTTTCACTGCACCAGCCTGCAGGTGCTGATGCCCAGGTGATGCCCACTGAGCAGGCCAGGCAGACCCAAGGGCTCACCAACTGACACTGTGCCCCTCTGACCAGGCCATTCTTCCCCTCTGATCGCAGGCCTTCTGTACCTGCTGTTAAGGCAACCTGACTGGTTCAAATTGGACTTATCAAGGGCCAGATTGGCTTAGATACACTTGAGTCGAAGAACGCAGGCAATGCCAGGCAGTGGTGTGGTGGTTTCATTCATTCTCCCTGCCCTAGGGAGAAAACACGGCTTTCTCTGTGTTTGTTTGTTTGTTTTTTTTTTAGAGGCAGAGTCTTGCTCTGTCATCCAGGCTGGTGTGCAGTGGCATAAACATAGCTCACTGCAGCCTTGAACTCCTGGGCTCAAGTGATCCTCCTGCCTCAGCTTCCTGACTAACTGAGACTACAGGCACATGCCACCATGCCTGGCTAATTTTTTATTTTTAATTTTTGTAAAGACAGATGTCTCTCTGCCCAGGCTGGTCTCAAACTCTAGGCCTCAAGCAATCCTCCTGCTTCAGCCTCCCGAAGTGCTGGGATTACAGGTGTGAACTACCATGCATGGCCAACTGTGTGTTCTTTTTTATGCTGAGGCTGGCTGGAGAGCCATCTTCCTCAGAGGCCCTTTCCGGGGTCCCTTTGAGCCAGTGCTGGTCCCCTCAGAGGCCAGCTCACAGGCCAGGAAAAGTCAGAGCCATTCGACCAAGAGGCAGACACAGAATGCTTGCTCCAGCAGTTCTCCACCCTGTATATTAGGCTCATCATGTGGGGAGCTCTGAAAATGCCCATGCGTGGGCTTTATCCCCTAGACTCTAATTAACCTGAACTGGGTCTGGGACACAGACATTGTGTAGAAGCTCCACACATGTTGAGTTTAACAGGAGTGTAGCCGGGGGAGTGAGTACCTGTGCAGTAGGTGATTCCAAGATGCTTCAGCTGAGGTTCTTGACCTCACAAGGCACCCTGGCTAGTGGGAAGATAAGACAAGTAAGGAAACCATGACCAGACAAAAGGATGTACATACTAACAGGGATGGAAAAGCATGCTGCTAGCACCAATGTGCTTTTCCTGGGCTACCTCACAAAGGAAGTGACATTTGATCTTGACTCGCCCATGCAGTCAACATTAAGGGACTATTTATTGGGTAGTTACTGTGCGCCAAGATGGTTCCAGGTATTGGGGTGCAGCAATGCCCTCCTGCAGCTTTTATTCTAGTAAGGATGTCCTGTGATGGGTGAGTGGGAATTTGGCAGGCAGGGAAGCTGGGGAAAGGTATTCCAGATAAATGAAATACCGTGAGCAAATGGGTGGGAGAGAGGAGGCCTTGCTTTGACAACAAAGTTTGATATGGCCAAAGCCTTAGCATCAAAAGTGGAAGTGGTAAAAGAGAAGAAGAGATCCGGGTATGGCCCAGCTGCTGGGAGTGGGTATGCATAGGCTCTGCTAAGGAGCTGGAATTTATACTGCAGACAACAGGAGCCATGGCAAAGCTGTGGGCAAAGGAGTGGCTTATGTTTAGAATCATGACTCTGGGGCCATGTAGAAGAAGCTAGGCCGCTGGCCCATCCTAGGTGACTCTTCTGACCCTTCCTCAGTTAAGATCCTGAAGTGTTGATTTCCTCTTGAGGGAGGCCCCATGTGAGGCCAGGATCGGAGGCAAGGAGAAATGAGCACAGCAGGCATCTGTTGAGCGCACTCTTCCAAGCATTGTGCAGGCATTAGCTCATTTAATCCTCATGACAGCCACTCAGGTGGGCACCATCATCAGCCCCATTTTGCAGATGGTAAAACTAAGGCTCAGAGAAGTTAATCCATTTTCCCAAGGTCACATAGCTGGTCAGTACCAGAGCCAGGATTTGATTCCAGGCAGTTTGCACTTTTAAGCACTATACTATACTGCTTCATAAAACATCTATTAACTTCAAGAGCTCTCAGTCTTGAAAGAATGCC
Source organism: Colobus angolensis palliatus (assembly GCF_000951035.1). Classification (NCBI taxonomy): domain Eukaryota; kingdom Metazoa; phylum Chordata; class Mammalia; order Primates; family Cercopithecidae; genus Colobus; species Colobus angolensis. The sequence goes on along the minus strand of NW_012115333.1, from coordinate 2,823,635 downwards.
ATGGGGGCATCACCTCAATTCCTCCAGGAAGGCAAGGGGTATTCTAACCTCATGTTGAGATTGGGGTTTGTCCCCTTGAGTGGAAAGGCCCTCACTGGTGCAAGGCTGGTCCTGACCTGTTGGTAATTTCAGGCCTGGACCAAATGAGATCCTTCAGGCTCTGACCACCTTGCCAGTCTTGCCTGACACCCTTATTCGAAATGACTTCTCCTCAAACCTCTCTGGGGCAGTTTGGAGGAATACAAGAAGGATGCATGGTCTTTCCGCAACTGGCATGGTTCTTGACACAAAGCAGGGCAAGTTGGAAGTTAAATGAATAAATGAATGAACAAATGAATGAATGAAGAGCCCCCGCAGTGGCTCTTCGCAGGTAGTAGAGTATAGTAGTTACGCACTGGCTTCTGTGTCAAGACAGCCTAGGTTCAAATCCTGACTTGACCAATTACTAGCTAAGTGGCTGCTTCTGAATCTAGTTCCCCTACCTCCTTCTTGGAGCTGTTTGAAGGGTAGAGATAAGAGCTATAAAGCACTTAGGATGGTCCCTGGCATACAATGAGCACTTAATAATTAGTAGCTCATGTTGACTTTCTGGAAGCCTCTGAGAACCTAATAAACACTTTGGACCATCTCCCTAGAATAACGCACCAAGCTGCCCAATTTTCCATATAAGATCAGGGAACCGCTAAAGACTGGACCCCACCTTTAAGAGTCTGGCTCCAGGTGCCCTCATAGGAATGATATTGGGAGACACGGTGGTATTTGCCCTTCCCCTTTGCCTGCTTCTGCCCCCAAGACCTTTGGAAGGGGGCTGTTTGGGAAGAGGAGGTCCCAAAGCCTCGGGGACAAGGGGAGGGCTCCCTTGCAACAATTCCCCCACAGCCAGTGGCATCTTGAGTCTGTCTGATTCCACCCTCTCCTCCTCCCTCTAAAAGCCAGAGATGGGGTGAGTAAGGCTAGGGTGGCTACCGGCTTTAGATCAGCTTGGACAGGGGAGAGAGGTGGGGGGTTCAGGAGAAAGTAAGGAACCCCAGCTGTTGAACAGCCACCCAGTCAGGCATGGGCTGGGAGACCTCCGCAACCGTCTTCTCCTTCACTGCGTAGGTAAGACTGCATGTGTCTGAGGAGTTAATAGCCCCATTAGCAGATGAGAAAGCAGGCTCAGAGACAAGGATGGGTGTGTGGGGGGAACAAGCGCAGGGCCTCTCAGCCCTTAAGTGATTGAGTTGTAAATGCAACCAGAGCCTGTCTCGCTCGAATGCCCTGTTCTCTTCTCCCCACCAGGTTGCCTCAGGGGGAAGGAATGGCTCCCAAGCCAGCTGAGCTCAGCCTTGTCCTGTAGGTGGGCATTCAGTGTAAAGGGCCTCAGATACCTAGGCATGGGCACCCACCTCCTGCCCCATTCAGGTCTCAGGCAGGCTGTACTGGGAGGAGCAGCCACCCATCTGGAGCGGGTGGTGAAGTCACAGCTGAGTTTATGAAGAGCAAAAGATGACTCCAGCTGCACAGGAAACTCAGTAACCCTGATTATGTGTTTATTCTTTCCCTTCCCTGCCTCCTGTGCCCTCCCTCCCACCTCCTTCTCTTCTTTCTTCCTGCCTCCTCCCTATCTGCCTTTCCTCCTTCTATTGCCCCTCAAATCTGCCTGCTGCCAGCTGCCCTCCACCCTCCTCTGCTCTTTTCCCAGCCTCATCCCGGCCAACTGGTTCTACATGGCCCCTTGTTCTCCCCCTCTAGAGGCAGGGGCTTCTCAAGCACCACACGAAGAGGCACCAAACCTCCATCCCTCTGGTAGACAGCCACAAAGCTAGAGGCAGCCCTAAAGGTGAGCTTGTCCAGCCCTACTGTCCCCTTTTTTTAACAGATGAGGAGACTGAGGCCAGAGGGATGGAGTCAAACAGCTATAGTTAAACAGCTACAACAGGGCCAGAAGTAGAATTCTGGATGCCCATGGCAAGACTTCAGGGGCATCAGTGACATGATACCGTGGGTGCTGGAGGAGGTGCCAGGGACTTTCCACCTCTCGGCCATGCTTCCACCAATAAGGCTCATTACTAATGGACTCCCAGTCAACTCCTCCTGTTTGCCAAGAATCCTAGAGCTACAGACTATCAGAGGCCACAGGACCCATTGAAGTCATCTAGTCCAACCACTGGTCATATTGGATCCAGGGGCAAGTGGGAGCAGATATCAACTGGCCTTAACCCTTGGCCCAGGAAGGAACACAGCACCAGACTCAGACACAGGAGCAAGTCAGAAGTGTAGACACAGCATAGCATTCCAGCCAGCCAGGGTTCGAATCTTAGTTTAACAACGCATAGGTGGTGAGGCCTTGGGCATGTTGCTAATTCCTGTCTCTTATTTTCCCACCTTACAAAATTGGGTGATCATAGCACTTACCCCATAGGGTAGTTATGAAGATTGCATGGGTTAATACTTGCGAAGCACTCAGAATAGGGTCTGGCGCATGGGAAGTGCCACATACATTTTGGCACTCATCATTATTCAACTTCATAAGGAACTCTTATATCGCCAATAAAAAAAAAGTGCCAAGTAAGAAGCCTCCATGGGCCTATTATAATGATTCACCAACAATCGAGGTTGCCCAGTAGCAGGGCTGAGAGTGCCCACTGTAATGATGCAACAGGAAGGCTATTGCCCGAGACAGTCCTTGCAAGATCTACTTTACTGATTCACTCAAAACATTTGGAAACTATCAGGTTGAACTGTATGAAACTGTCAATATTTGATCATTTCTGACCTATAGAAATGGTTATTTCACATGGTTTAGCCTAATAGCAAGGTTCATTTTGGGGCGGGTAAGGAATGGTTCAGCCTCCACTTATTTCTTACCTCTTCAGTTGAGGGAAGGGGGTTGCTAAGCATATTTGATTCATTTCTATAAAGAGTCAATAGGTGGTTTCTAGTAGGTGTTTCTAAAGTGCTTAACAACTGCTTCCTTGAGAAGTTGAAACTCCTCCTGGAACCAATTTTGCATTGTGAGAGACCTTGATAAATAAAGCCAAGAGGGGATTTTAGCCAAAAAAAAAAAAAAAAAAAGGAAACCTTTATTTTTAGCTGTCTGAAGATGAGTGGTGAGTAATCAATGATCCCGATGTCATTTCTGGAAGTCCTGGAAGGCACCAGGGGCCACTGGAGATGGGTTTGAGACACTGGGATACTGCCCAGGCAACAGAGTAGAAGAGAAGGGGACAGGGTCACTGCCATCTCTGCCCTGGGATGGCTTCCAGGTTTGTGGAAAATGGCTCAGGGCAGAAGCATGTGTAGGATGTGTATGCATCCTCTCTCATCTGTATCTTGCTACTATTTTTAGTAGTATCAATGACATGCTGTGTTCCCTCTGAACCTCAGTTTCTTCCTATGAGCTCCAGGAAGTCAAAGACCACATCCATCTTGTTATCACTGAATCCCCAGGACTTAGCACATTGCTGGGCGCAAGTAAGCATTCAATAAATGTTTTCTGGATTTATTAATTAATGAAACAATGAAGCAAATGGATTCTGTCTCACTTAGTGATCATGGTTTCCAGGTGGAAACAGTGACATAGTGTGAAAATCCTTTCCAAGAACTTGAAGTGGCACTCAAATGCCTGGGGATGTTATCAATGCAGTGGCCGTGATGCTGATCAAAGCTCCCCAAAGCAGTTGGGGCCAGAGCTCTCAGAATGATGAAAGTCACAGAAGAAGAGGAGGCTGAAGGAGCAGGACACGGCCACTTTGGGGTCCACAAACTATTAGTCTGTGTTGGTAGCTCCACTGAAGGGTGACAAAACAAATTATCTGCAGCAAGAGGGATTTAGGTCAGACCTTCTAGACACCCTGGGGAGGTGAGGCAGGGTGAAGACTTTCCTCCCTGAGCAAACAGAAAGCTTCAATTCTCATCACACCACCCCTAACTACTTACTGGCAGCGAGGGTCCAGCTAATTCCTTCCTGTCTCTGGGCCTCAGTTTCCCCATCTATAGCTGGGGGTGGGGGACAGCGGTAAACTCCATGGTCTCTATGGTTCCTTCCAGCTCTTAAAGTCTGGAATTCTGTCTGGAGGCTGGGCTGAGCTGGCATAACTTCAGAAGGCTGTAGACGGCCATAAAAGTGGAGGGATCCCTGGGGATGGAGAATCCTGCAGGGAAGCCCCCTCCCCCAGCCCTTCACCTCCTGCCCTTTTAACTGCTGCAACCACAACCCTCCCCTGCTCTCCCAGGTTCCTCCTCCCCAAACCCCCCACAGCTCTGTCTGGAGGCCCCATTCTCTGACCAGCTTTGTTTGCTTTTAATAAAGTTAATCGCACTCCTAATTTGTATGTAATGAAAAGATAAAAGGGAGACATGGGGGCGAACCTTCCATTGGAGTGGGAGCAGTCCAGGTCCAGGGCCGACAGCCGCCTCCCCACCTCCGCCCTCACCACTGCCTTGCCCATCTGAGTCTGAGCAGGGGCTGCTGTCTGGGCGCCAGCCCGGCCCAGTTGTCCCTGCAGCTCCCCCAGGGAAGCCTCCTGGGGTCTGCTTGATCTGCCTTTCCCTGTGCCTTTCGTGGAGGACAAAGAATCCCCATGTGTAAGTCCTGACGGCACCCCACGGTTCACCTTTGTAGGATTCCCCATACTCCCAGCCGTTCAGTTCCTTGAAGGCAGGGGCTGGCTCCTGGCTGGGAACACAGCAAGTAGCAGCAAAATTTAATTCCTCCACTCTTGACTGTGTCCTCATTTGGTCTCTGTGATTGCGTTGGATTCCTCAATGAGAATAAAAAAGAATATACTGTAGGGGGTGGAGGGTTACTGATTAGATTTTACTCATCTGTGGGTCAACACTTCTATCCACTCAGCCATTTCTTACCCCCTTACACGGCTCACAAGCCCTACTCAAATGGTTGGTTACCCCAGGTCCTCATTCTTATCCCAGCCCTGCCACCTGCATGTGACCTTGGGTCCACGCTTTTTGCTTCCCTGGTCCTCAGCCTCGCCATCTACCTCAGAGGCGAGTCAAAAGGTTGGCGGTAGATGGAAGGATGGCTTAAGCCTAAGATCAGGGTGCATAAGTCCCAGCATGCTGAAGCAGCTCTGGGGAGCTGCTCCCCAGGGAGGCCAATACCCCAAAAAAGAAGCCTGGCTCCCAGGGTTATTCCCCCTGCACCCGCCAGCCCCCAAAGGCAGTGTCCATGGGAAACTACCCCCTGTGGTGGTGGTTTGGGGGATAATGTTCATGGGGAGATAAGGAAGGAAACCCAGGCTCCCCATAGGGAATACTCAGTGACACAATTCAGTGAGGACTGTGGCAAGGGATAGAGGCAGCAGGGGTCACCTCTATCTCCAGCCCTTGTTTCAGAGGCCCGTGTCCCAGACCCTTGACCATTCACAATAGAGGGACAGAGGTGAGGCTGATGGGGATTGGGAGTGGCTTGGTGCACAGGGAAGAAGTCAGGCTAAAGAACAAGCAGCCCTTCTCCTGCCATTCCAGGTCTAGGTCAGGCAGGGCACAGGCTAACCTCCAGACCCAGATGGGGGTATGGAGTCAGCAGCACTGGAGGGGCTCCCAGCATGGCACACCTGAGCAGCAATCTGGAAGCTATTGGGCTGGTACATTTCTGCCGATCCACCGCGAATGCCATGCCCAGTTCATTTCCTCTAAGGAAACACAACCTCGGGGGATAATTAGAGCTTCTTTGCGTACACAATCCCATATTGTTTATCCAACACAAATTAAAAAACGTGGGCCCCGAGAACATGGAGCAGAGAGATAAAGGAACCTCCTCCTCTTCCTCCTCCTCCTCCTCCTCTTCCTCCCCCTCCCCTCTGGCTCCCTCCCAGCTGGATCTCATTACCCTGCCCCGCCAGGCCAAGGCCAAGCCCCAGCCCCAGCCCCAGCCTCAGCCTCACCCCTATCCTGCCAGATCCTGCTCCCCAGACCCTGACCCTCCAAGTCAGGGCCTGGGATCCTCCCCACCCTTGCCCCTGTGTCTGCCTGTAGTGAGAGGTGGCTCTGGCATAGGCTTCTCTGTCCAAGAGTGCTGGGCAGAGTCACCATTTTGTCCCTGTGTCCTCTCAAGGACCCTCCCACTGAGAAATGTGGGAAACACCAGCCCCGAAACGCAACTCAGCACCCAGAAGCAGAGGCAGGGCCTGTGCCCTGGGGCTTTCTGGGAAGGAAGGGCTGGCTCTCTTGGCCCTGGCCTTGGCCCTAGTTCCCTTCCACTGCCCAGATGTGCTCCACCCAGACAACAGGGAGCCCAGTCATCCTGGCCTGGGGGCCCCCTTCACAAAGCCTGGCCCCTCTCCCCCCAGGGCTCAGCCCAACAAAGGAGGATTCTCAGGCGAGGCAACTCAGGGCGGGAGGAAGGAGGGTTGTGGGTGGAAAATCGCTTCAGAACCCAAGGTTGGCCATCTCCATGAAAGCCCTATTATTGCTTCGGTAGTGAAACGTCTTGCTCAGCATGGCCAATTCAGCTCCCCTCACTTCCCTGTCTCCCCCTAGGAATAGCTCCACATTCCAACACTGCACAGCCAGCCTTTTCCAACTATGGGGAGGCGGGACAGGAGATGGTATAGGCAGGGAGGGGTTGGGGAGGAAGAAGGGCTGCCCATGAGAACTCACCTTCCCCAAGCCTTTGCTTCCTTAGAGGGCAGAGATGGCCCCACAAAAGTGAGTTCATCATTAGGTGTGACCTTCCCATTTCTCTTATATCGCAGCCTACTTCCTGGGGGGACCTTGTTCCAGGGAGGCCTGGTGGACTTTGCTTGCAGGCTAGGAAGGTGTCCTCCTACCCACTGGCTACTAAGCAGTATGGCATCTTTCCCTGCCAGGGCCAGGGACCAGCATGGCCAGGCCTCTCTGTTCTGCATCCTGACCCCTCCCCTACCTCAATCACTAAGAAGGCCAGAGGGTCGGGAGGCCAGCCCTCCCACCCTTCCGCAGGCACAGAGCAGGGAGCTGACCGACTGGGTGAGCAGGGAGTTTGACTGGAGGTAGAATTTTCTCTGGTTGAAGAGGAAGTTGTGTGAGCTGAGAACACATTCCCTGTCTGGTCTGTTCTTTCAGCTCTCCTGGTAATTTTTTTTTCTTCTTCTTCTTTTGGTTTGTCTCTGAGTTGGAAAGAACATGTGCTTGGCAGATTTTTATTTATTAACTCTATAGCTTGCTCTCTCGTGCACTCTCTCTCTCTCATTCTCTTTCTCTCTCTGTCTCTGTCTCTCTTTTTTTCGCTTGCTTAACAGAATTTAGATTAGACAAAACATGAGCTCATTTCTGCCTGAGAAAAAAAAGCAAACCACTCCCCCTCCCCCTCCCCCACCTTCTCCTCTTCTTCCCAGCCTCACCCACCTCCACTCACCAGGCAGGGGTGGGGAGGGCTTGCAGGGCTCACCCAGACATCATCTCTAAGTTAGGTCTTGGGGTGCCATTGCCCCCATGTTGTGCCAGCTCCCAGCTCTGGAGGACAGACAATCTCACAGTCTTGAAGTCATAGGCCTACCACCCAGAGTTGGCTAAGGGTAGGAGGCAGAGGGGTGACCCGGAAGAGACATACCTGGAGTTCTGAGGGTAGGTTGGCAAAGTGGGCCCTGCCAGGGTTGGCCAGGTTCCTGGCGCATCGCACAAGCACCCAGGCCCCAGACCCCAATGCCACTTGGGCCTGTCTCTCACTCACCTTCCTTTATTTTCACTCCCATAGATATTCCTGGACCGTTGTTACCACTTCCCATCATCATCAGGCCACCTAACCAGAGTCCTGTTTCTTTAGCCCGTCCCCTCTGAGCACTTGCTGGGGGTCCCCTCCCTGAACTGCTGACTAAACCCCTGAAGGCCCTTGTTTCTTCATGGATCATCAGGCATACGGGCATATGGGATGGTGGCTTGGGAGGCCCATCTGAGTTGAAATCCCAGCTTTATCATTTACTTGCCAGGTGTTGGTCTAATCATTTCCCCTCACTAAACCTCAGTTTCTTGTCTGAGAAACAGGGATAATAAGATCTGCATTATAAAATTGTCATGGGATTTAAATAACATTGGAATCCATTTTGGCCAGGTACAGTAGCAGATACCTGTAATCCTAGCATTTTGGGAGGCCAATTGGGGAGGATCACTTGAGCCCTGGAGTTTAAGACCAGTCTGGAAAACAAAGTGAGACCCTGTCTCTACCAAAAAATTAAAATTTTAGCCGGGCCTGGTGGCATGTGTCTGTAGTCCCAGCTTCTCTGGAGGCTAAGGCAGGAGGATCACTTGAGCCAGGAGTTGGAGGCTGCAGCGAGCTATGATCGCACCACTGCACTACAGCCTGGGCAGTGGAGTGAGACCCTGTCTCTAAAACACTCAAACAAGGAAAAACCTAACCATTTTGACCTTTTTAAATGAGTGAAAACAAAGAGTAGAGTCCTCGATACATTACAAATAACTGTGCAGTAACTGAAGGAATGACCCCCCTCCTCTTTCTTCTCCTCCTCCTTCTTCTCTCTCCTCACCTCTGAAGAAAATTGGGGTGGAAGGGCAGCAGGAAGGATTGTACTTAGACATGAGAAAGAACTTCCCAGGAATGTAGAAGTTGGGACTTGAAAGAAATGCACACTGGAATCTGTCCACATGCCTTTCAGCATACAGCAAAGGAGAGCTGCCCGACCCTGGAGGCAGGAGGATGCTGAGTCTTGCCCTGGAGGGTCTGGAGCAGTGGAATGACCATAGACTGTGGTGAGACAGAGCTCTGGGTTTGAATCTTATTTTCACCATTCCTTGTGTGACTGTGGGCAGGTCACTCCCCAGTCTGAGCTTCTGTTCCTCATCTACCTCATCTAGAGCGGAAGAACAGCTTCCCTCCTCTCGAAGCCGCTGGGAAGTATCTTTATGAGTTTCTGCGGGCTGCCCAGATGAGTCTTCCTTGTCACTCCAAAGCATCAGGGAGGAAGGCCAGAGGGGGTTTCTGGGGCTGCCCTAGCTGCAGAAGCTGCTGGGCCCTCGGGAACCCTCGCGGTTGTCCTGTCAGGCAATGGTTCAGCGCAGTTAGGGCTCCCAGCCCAGGCTCCAAGACTGGTGAGACCCTCAGAGTCAGTGGGCTCCCCCACACTTTACTGTCACCCCCTCCTCAAAGCCCACCAGCCAACCCTCCAGCTGTCCCTAAGCCAAGCAGGGCAGCACTGCTCTTCTAATCTCGTTTTATAAATTAATCCCTCTCTTCCCTTAATCATTTTCATTGCCTGCCTCTGAACCCACTCCAATACATCTACTGCTCCTGCACTTTCTCCCACATATCATCTCCTTTGTGTCCCTCTGGCTGCAGCGAGAGGCCCCCCACATGGCCTGCCAGTGTCACTGCATTCCCGTCCCCAGGTGAGAGGGTCAACTCCCAGTGCCAGGTGGGCCTGGCCCCTTTGCCTTTGGCCCCTTAGAGACAGCTAAGTGAAGCCGAGATCCAACACACCTGGACCAAAACCCTAAGGCTGACACTTACTTGCTCAGTACCCCCAGGGAAGTCCCTTCACTTCTCTGGGCCTCATCCTCTTCATCTATAAAATGGAGCAACTGGCAGGGACCCGGGTGAGACAAGTGCTTTGCAAAGGGCTGGGCACATTTTAGTCACTCTGTTCACTTTGGGGGAGGACAGGGCTGCACTGACTCTGAGGGGCCCACCAGTCTTGGAGCCTGGGCTGGGAGCCCTAACTGCGCTGAACCATTGCCTGACAGGACAACCGCGAGGGTTCCCGAGGCCCCAGCAGGTTCTGCAGCTAGGGCAGCCCCAGAAACCCCCTCTGGCCTTCCTCCCTGATGCTTTGGAGTGACAAGGAAGACTCATCAGTTCTCCCCTCGGCCCTCTCTGCTTCTCTTCTCATTCACACCCTGTCCCCCAGCCCTGGAGCTCCCTGGCATGCTTGGCATAGGGCCCCATAGCCCACCGTGGCCACAAGCAGGAGCCTCATTCCCCAAGCTGCTGTCAACTTCCATTGGGAATGAAGGGCTTTCCCCCATCACAGAAAGGAAGAAGGCTTGACCTGAAATAGCAGCCTGCAACAGCAAGAGAGGGGCTCTGGGTGTGATGTGCTGGGGGCCCTTGTGGCCCAAAGCTCAAAGGGATGGTCAAGATGCTGAAAGTTACCCTCGCTGCCTCTCCTGTGAATCATCTCCTAGATGTTCTCTGGAGAAGGGAACTCCTCTGTTTGGCTGCCTAAGCCTTGGGAGGATAGGGCAAGGTTGAGGGGACTCAGCTTTGTGGAGCACCTACTCTGAATTTTCCCAACAGCCCTGTGAGCCCGGCTGAGGGGATCACATCCCATAACTTGTCCTCTTGAGTGCCTATGCCATGTGGGGTGCTTATGGATTCAGCAGCAACAAATGCAGTAGACACAGTTCCCACTATGCTGAGCTTACCATGCAGAGAATGGTAGAGCAGCTTCCGAACCCTGGTCTGTCTGATGCCAACACCTGTGCTAATAATCACTACACTAAGATGCCCCATGTTTCAGACAATGAAAAGAAAAAACCTTTCTAGTTGTATGACGAAAGAGGTGGCTGACAGTGATCGAGAGGCTTCTCAGGGCCAGTCCGAGCACTCTAGGAGCTGATGATCTACAGGAGTGACATGGCAAGGATAGGAATAGGGCAGTGGGGACACAAGGGAGCAAGTCCTGTCTGCAGGAGTGGGGCAAGGCTTGGTAAGCCAGAACTTTTAAGATGGCTCTTAAAGGATACATAAGAACTAAGAGTTGGCCAAGCTGACAAGGGAGAAAATGACATCATAGATGGACACAACTCTAGTAAGTGCCAGAGCTAGTGCCAGCAGACCCATGACAGTGGGACCCCCACCCCTCTTTCCCTGTCAGCTGCATGCAGGCCCCCACCTGGGGGAGGGGGCAGTTTAGAGGAACCTGGGCTCCTATCTCTGCTTTGCTCTTTCTTGGATGTCTGGCCTTCGACAATCACTTATCTCTGAGCCTCAATTCTGCAATCTAAACCCTGGGCACCCAGTCAGTGTGAGATAATAGACGGCTATTTTAACTGGTATCTTATTATTATTGTTATCTTCATCAATATCTTCACTAAAACTCATCTCAAAATGACCACACTGCAGGGTGTCTGCCCCAGCCCCACCTTGATCTGCCTGCCTTTTCCCTTGCCCCACATTTTCTCACCTACCTTTAATTCACCCTGAGCCCCACCTCTATCTCTTCTATAACAGACTGGCTTGGCTCTGGCTGAAGTCCAAAAGGTCAGGCCCTAGCAAGCTCCTAGCAGACTTTAGAGCACTTCGCATCCTTTCTGCCAGTCCCCCACCATTTTCAGGGAAAAAAAGATGGAACAGGAAGATTTTTCTCTCCCTGTTCCAATTGGGATGGGTTCTGCTGCACAGATTGCATGATCTGGGCTGAGGTCTGTCTTCTTTATCTGCTTTGTCCACCCCAGGAGGAAAGGAAGAGAGAGTTATTTTGAGTGAGAGTCTGGATGCAAAACTATTCTCCCCTCCCACCCCCACCCAACATAGCCCACTCAAGACCTCCACCACTGACAGCCAAAGGCAGCCCCTTCTGAGTAGCACAAGGTCAACCCTCCCTGAACTCGTTGCATTGCTGAGGCCTGGCCTCCCTCAGGCTTCTCCCAGGCCAGGGAGGCTGGGAGGAGGCAGTGAGGGAGGTTGTTGTGGAGGGAGGATCCGGGGCCAGAAGTCCAGCCTGGTTCTGATTTCCCTGGCTAGGGCTGAGAACCGGAGTCTGGTCTGTCTTCAGTCCCTAGCCGCCCCCCACCCACCTTGTGCAACGCTTCTCTGCTTTCAGGAGCGGCCCATAACCGCAAACACATTTGCTAATGCAGCTAGCTGGCCTGCCCTGGGACAGCTGGCTGGGACCTGTGCCTGGGGCCAGGCCAGGCAAAGGGCAGGGGGCCTGGCTGGGAAAGGGGCCGGAGGCTTCTCCTCCTCCTCTGCTAAGCCGCCTGCATAGCCGTGGTCACTGCCTTTCTGACGCCACAGCCCCTCTCTACTATGACTCCTTCTAGGGCTAAGTAGGATATCAGAGAAACTGAGGCCACTAGAGAAGGATTGCATGATGGTTGCATACTCTCCAGCCCAAGAATGGGGCAGCCAGACATGCTCTTTGGCCAAGAAAACACTTTGCCTGCCTGAGCTAAGGGGGTTTCTTGGCCTGAGCCCTCCCACATAGCATCTCCTTCTGAGAGGAGCCACCTATAGGAATGGAAAATACAGGGCTCAGGGAGGGCTGCGGGCTTATAGGTTGCTCAGGAGGGCAAGAGGAAGGCTGGGACTTCCCATCTCTGCCACTATGAGACTTAGGTAATCACTTCCTTTCTCTGAGCCTCAGTTTCTCCATCCTGCCCTGATTACCTCACAGACTTGCGACATGGGAATGAATAGGCAAGTGTCTTATAAACTGCAAAGCTCTGTACTCATGAAAATAAATTATTCTACCAGACCATACACTCTAGAAGGGCTGGAATCGTGTCTGAGCTAACCTCTATGCCCCCTGTGATCCAGCCCTGGGTGCCACTGTAGGGGATGGCTAGAGAGATGAGCCTGGGGACTGAGAGACACAAGTCAGTGCTAGCTTTTGTCAACCCTCAGTTCACGCAGCCTCTGGGAACCAAGACTGAGTCCTGGGGTCCCTGGGTTCCGGAGCTGGAGCTGTGACTGGAGCCCACCCCCACCCAGACAGCCATCCCAAGGCCCCAGACTCACTCAGCTGCCCACATCCACCCTCCCCCCACTCCTCCCATCACACACAAGGCATGCAGCTCAGCTTCCCCCTGCCAAGACAACCCCACCCTGGCCCCATAGCCCCTCTCCAAAGACAGGGGCCTTTCTCTGCCACGTTCCTGGAGGCTTTTCCACTTAACAGGGCCTTGAAATCCATTTGCTGCAGACTGTGAACTTCCTTTCCATGCTCCTGCCCGCTGGCCCTCTTCTAGGCCGACCACCCCCCCACTCCCACCCCCACACTGGCGTCTGCCAGCCTATGGCCTAGCAGCTGTCACACTGATCTTCCCCTACTCAGGCCTCTGGGGCAAAGTAGGGGGCACCTGGAGGAGGTATTTGGGGCCTAGGAAGCAGCAGCAGCCTGGACTAAGGAAGGGGGCTAAAAGCTCACTTTCTAGGAGTGTCTGAGCTCCAGCCTAGCCTCAAAGGGGTGCTTACCCTTCTTCCAGCCTGCTAGAGAAGGAAGCTACCTCCTTTAAGACTCTAAAGTCACAGAGAGACTGGGCACTGTGGCTCAGACCTGTAATCTCAAAATTTTGAGAGGCCTAGAAGGAAGATAGCTTGAAGCCAGGAATTCTAGACCAGCCTGGGCAACACAGCGAGATCACATCTTTACTAAAGCTTAAAAAAATAGCTAGGCATGGTGGTGCATGCCTGTAGTCTCAGCTACCCAGAAGGCTGAGGCAAGAGATCACTTGAGCCCAAGAAGTTAATGCTACAGTGAGCCATGATTGCACCACTGCACTCCAGCCTGGGTGACAGGGCAAGACCCTATCTTGAAAATAAAATAAAATATACAATACAATAAAATAAAATGCCACCAAGGCATTTCTCCCTAGATAACACCTCCATCCCTCATGGCCTTTGCCCTTGTGTCCTTATGGCCCTCCCTCATGGCCCTCCCTCATGGCCCTCATGGCCCTCATGGCCCATGGTCCATGGCTGTGCTGCTGGTACAGGTACATGACAGTAGCCAGATAACCCTCCAGGCACAGCTGGGAAGGTAGGTATTCTGGGCTCTAGTCCTACCTTAGCTACAATCCATGACCTTGATTGTAGCTAAGTCTGGTCTTGATTCCTTTGGAGGCTCCTCCCCGCCCAGCCCTGACATCCTCTTGTTTCCTGAATTCAACTCTGTCCTCTACTTCTCCTGAGAGGTGAATCCCAGGTCTTTGTGCCCTTCTTTCTGGACTCCAAAATTCTTCCATGTTCTGCCACAAAGTTCATTCTCCATTTCACGAGGCCCTCTGAAGCTGTAGAAATGGAAGGCAGCTGACATCCACTGAGCACCTAAGGCCAGGCATTTTCACACTTTCTACCTCATTTTCATATTAATCTCTTCACAGTACCTGCTAAGGAAACTGAGGCTCGAAATGGAGAAATGACCCATAGGCCCAAGGCCAAGAAATGGTGGCACCACAACTTGAGCCTGGGTAGTTGGACCCTCTCATCTGTGTTCTTTCCTTGTCCCCTTCACATGCCCATGCCTGCACACCAATGCCCTCTTGTCACAGAAAGAGGTCCAGTTCATCCGTACTTGCTTTGCAGCAGCTGGTCATAGAGCTTCAGATCCTGCTCAGGCTTCAAATGGTGAAACTTTGTGCTGACCCGTGTGCAGCTTGTGACCTACACTGGCCTGAGGCTCCATCTCAGCTCTATTTCCCTAAAATTTTATTATTCTAAAGCTAAAGCCAGAGTGAAGAAGAAAAGCGTGCACCAAGGACAGAGCACTTGGAAGAGGGAGGGAATGCCTTGTGTGTCTCAAGTTATCCAACCTGCTGAGAACCGATTGTGTGTCAACAACTGGTAGCCAGCTTCACACACCTTCTCTTGTTTAAATACAACAACCCTTTGGGCAAGCAACAATCTTGGCCTTTTTATAGATGAGAGACTGAGGCACAGACAGAAGAAGCAACTTGCCCAAGACCACACAATGAGAAAGTAGCACGGTATTTTTCCCATGCCACTCCTACACCTCAGCCTGGCCTATCCCCAAGGGAGGAAAGAAATCTTGATTTCTGCAAGAAGAGGTTCCCCCTGTCCCAAAGACCTCAGGCCCAGAAAAAGCGCCATGAGCTCAGAGAACCTATATGGCAGAGGTCAGGGATACAGTCCTAAGTCAAAGTTTGCCTTATCCCTGCTGCCTGGACCTCACCTTTGCACTGGCTCTGGGGGATTGCCTGTCTCTCTCCCCATCTGTCTTTCCCATCCTTCCCCACTCTGGTTCTCAGCAGTGAATTTGTGTGAAACCTGGACTGAATTACCACCCATTACCCAACCTGCCTCATTCCAAATCCCTGGCATTAATGCAATCAATGGAGGGGAAGCAGGCTCCCTTCAGCCCCCTGTCTGGCCCGCCCAGCACTGGCTTCCTGGTGCTGCTAAAGCCCTGCGCCCCAGCCCCTCCTCCTCCTTGCACATGTACAGGTCCCACACACCATTCACACATGTGCCTGTAGAAACTAAGCAGGTCCTCTACCCACAGAAAAGGCTCTTCTGAAAACTCAATTGAATGAAGACATATACGTGCATATTTATTATTTCAGTGAGCGTTTATGGGGCACCAACTCTGTGCCAGGCACTGTTTCAAGGCACTGGAGATACAGCAGTGAACAGCCCAAAGTCCTTGTGTTCATGGACTTTAGCATTTAGCCAGGGGAAGGGGTGAACAATAAACAAGTAACCATAAATTAACAAGTTAATCCTAGATTGTGACAGGAGCTACGAAGAAAATAAACCAGGCTTATGTAATAATGATATTAGAGGGGGCTATTTTAGATTGAGTGATCGGGGAAGGCCTCAGTGAGCAGATAATGCTTGGGTCGAGACCCAGTTGATAAGAAAAAGCCAGCTACGTGGGAATCTGAGGGAAGGGTTTGATGAAGAAACAGCAGAAAACGTAAAGGCACTGAGGTGGAAATGAATGTGATGGGAACAAGGGGTAAAAGCTGAAGTTGGAGAGATAGAAAGGGACCATATCACATAAAGCCTTATAAGTCAGGGTAAAGACTCTGAGTTTTACTCTATGTGTGATGAGAAGCCATTAAAGGGTTTTAAACATGTTAAAGAGTATGACTGAATTTGTGTTTTAAGATCACTCTGGCTGCTACAAGGGGTATGGATCATTGAGGGGCAAGGGTAGAAGCAGGGAAATGTATTGCACCAGTCCAGGTGAGAGATGATGGTGGCCTGGCCTAAGTTGGTAGCCAGAGAGAAGTAGATATCAAGTGGGTAATTAGCTACAGCAGACTTCAGTAGAGGTGTCAGGCTCTTCCTGATTACCTCCAATCGATGATTCCTCCATATATCCACTTGAATTATCTAGTTAGGCATCTCAAATATACTCTGGCTACAAAAGAATACTCGATTCCCCATCATCACCACCACCAAACCAGGCGGTTAGATATACAAGCATGGAGTTTAGGGCAAAGATCAAGATTGAAGATACAAATCTGGGGGAGTCGTTGGCATATAGATGGTATTTAAAGCCATGGGGCTTGATGAGATCATTTATAGAGAAAATATACATAGAGAAGATGAGAGCATCTAAGACCAAGATCCAACATTTAGAGGAAGAGCCTGCAAAGAACCAGAGAAGGAACAATCAGAGAAATGGGAGGAAAATCTGAAACAAGGAGAGCATGGCTCCAGGAGGGAGTGGCCAACTATAGCCAATGTTTCTGAAAGGTCCAGAAAGGCAAGGCAGATCGTTGGGGTTGGCAATGTTGGGTCATTGGTGATCTTTGACAAGAGAAATATCAGTGGGCATGGAAGTCCACTAGGGTAGCTAGAGGTGAAAATGGGCTGTGAAGAAGCAGACACATTGAGTGTAGAAATCTGGTGTGAGAGGTCCCACTGTGAAGGAAAGCAGAGTGATGGGGCAGAAGCTGGTGGAATGCATGGGTGAAGAAAAAGTAGCAGGGCAGTGGATTGGAGGCCTAAGTGAGGACGAACCCTTGGTAGGTAAGGGTACTAGAGGGAATAAGAATGATAGGATGTGGGATCAAAAAATGAGGTGATTGAAATCAAGATTCTTAAACCTATGTCATTAATTGTGATGGCAAGGTCAAGGGTATGGCCAAGAGAATAAATGACTGAGATGGGATGAAGGGCCAGATCCTTGGAGGTGTGAGGTACTCCAGGAAGAGAAAAGCCAGGGTGGTGGGTCTATGTTAATGAAGAAGTTGCAGGATGCAGGAGTAGAGAGGAGACAGTGAGCCACCTACTGACATCTTCAGTGAATGGAGGGCAGCAACAAATGCAGTCAAAAGATGGCAGCCTTCAGGAGGGGTGAGAGATGAGGCAGTCTTTGGAAGAGCCACCATTTTAGAAGGAGGAAGGAAAACAAGTGGTCTAGAAGCAGCCATGGGAAACAAGGAGGACATCTACCCCATCTCCCTGCCCAGAGGTACGTGGGGTGTGGGAGAAAAATATAGCCCCCCAAAATATAACAGGAGAGTTGTGACCTTGGGGTATACAAATAAAGGAAACGGTCATAAGAGATTGAGCATATGGGGAAGGGACAACAGTTGCTACCAGTAGACCATGGGTCCCAGAAGGCAGAGTGGAATGGTTTGAGGAGCTTGGAAGGAATGTAAGATGAGACTCAAAGTAGGGACTGTACAGAGCAATGGAGAGACTGGAGTTTGGGGAGTGATGGAAGACCAGGAGGCCTGGCTTCTGTGGTAAGCGAGGTAAAGAGGAATATGAGTCCTAATGGGATATAGCAGGATTCCTTCAAGAAAATGGGCTCATCAGGTCAAGCCAGCAGACATGGGGAGGCTGAACGACTGCCTGCCTGCTCTTGGCTGGTGGTGCTGAGGCTGAGGGTGAGCTAAGACCTGTAACTAGGGGAAGCTCTGTAGGCCTCCCATATAACCTGCAGGGGGCAGTGTCTCTGTTGAGAGAGAAGACAATTTCAAACAAGCAAAGCATGGAAACACACGTCTAAGCAGCCCCTCATAACTGCATACCCTCAGATACACACTTGTATGCACACAGAGACCCTAACCCAACCCCCCACGAAGCATAAACATGTGGACAAAATCATATGTATATGCAAATGTACATAAGCAGGCATGTACACTTTCACATGTACCAATGTACACACACCATGCATACAGGCCCAACACACCATGCATAGCCTTATTACCCCATACCATCATATACACGCATGCAAGCACACACCCACGCACATGCACATGCATGCAGAGGCAACCGAGACTGGGTTTTCTTAAGTCTTGCCAAGCCACAGACATCAGAAAATCAAGCTGAAGTTGAACAATCCAACCCAGAAAAGGGGGAGGAGATGAAGGGCGTGAGAATGAGGTGTGTGTTGGGGTAGTCAGGAAGCGGGGAGCAAGGGAGCCAAGTGCTGAGTTAAAAAAAAAAAAAAAAAAACTAGACCGTTTGGAAAAGAGAAAGCCTTCAGACAGAGCAGGAATGCAGGCTGTAATTAGAATCGCTTCAACCGTCTCTAGATTGGGAGAGGATAGGCAAACTGGTTACACATGCGGCATGGTGATCCCCAGCCCAGATAATACCAGCAAAGCATGTGCACGTGTGCGCATGTGCACATGGGAGCATGCTAGGGCTGTGGAAAATGCACTTAACTGAACCACATTGTGCCCTGGGGAAGCCAATGTGAAGTAGCCCCCTTCACCTGCCCCTGCAGCCACTTTCCTTCAGGTTAGACTTCTCACCAGACTCAGGGCCACCACCACAAACATGTGTGTGTCCCCGACAGGGTAGGACTTCCAAAGGCCACAGAGTGGGCCTAGGGAGTGACGTGGTGACGTAGGCACTGGATTGGGAGACAGTATCTCTGAGCTGGAGTCCCAGGTAAGCCACTGACAGGCTGCCTGACTGGGGCCACATTCCTCCTCTGCTCTGGGCCTCTGTAGCCTGAAGGGAGATCTTGGGGTCCTTCCAATCTGCCCCTGAGTATTCATCCAGGACTGTC
This sequence comes from Colobus angolensis palliatus, assembly GCF_000951035.1. Taxonomy (NCBI): domain Eukaryota; kingdom Metazoa; phylum Chordata; class Mammalia; order Primates; family Cercopithecidae; genus Colobus; species Colobus angolensis. Next base: position 2,804,979 of record NW_012115333.1, on the reverse strand, counting down.
AGTTCTGAGCAGCTGGAAGGAGGCAAAGGAAGGAGATTTGTGGGGTGCCTGCAAGATGAGGAGCTGGGCTGGGAGAGATGTGAGTGTCTCTGGCTCCCCTGGCCCTGGGCAGAGGTTGCACTGAGGGAGAAACTTCACACGCTGGCCTGGCTGGTGTGCTGTGGGCCCCAGGGACTGAAGCAGACCTAGGGAAGAGGGCCAGGCGGCCACAAACAGAATCCCTCCTATTCCCTCTGGCCCTTCCCATCCCTTCCCTTCTTCTCACCTTTCTCCTCCAGGCTTTCTGGGAGGCCTCGGGGCCAGCTGCTATCATCACTAAAAATAGCTGAGGCAGCTTTGGGTATGAAGGAGCCCCTCTTACTTGCAGGGTCCCAGAGGCCTGGCAGGTGGCAGTTGGTATCTATGGCCCCTCCAAGCCTGAGAGATCAGATTATCCTTTTCAAGGAGAAATCTTGCAAGCCCCAGTTCCAGCCAAAAGCTTAGGTTCCCCATGCACTGCCCTCTTTGTTCTTTGTTCCCCAGTATCCCAGCGACTCCAACTTAGAGCCTCACACAGTGGGTAGCCTGGATCCTGGTGCTCAGAGAACTATAATAATAACAATGATAATAATAATGGTTAACACTTATTGAACATTACTATGTGTCAGGCACTTTGCCAAATGCTTTGCGTGTATTAACTCATGACTCTTCACAACAACCCTTTGAGGTAGGTCCTGTATCCCCATTTTATAGGTGAACAAACTGAGGCACAGACAGCTTAAGTACATTACCCACGGTTACACAGCTAGCAAGCGGTAGAATGAGGATGCTTTTTATTCTTTTAATTGCAGATTCCTTCAGGGAGAGAAAAATTCTGATAACGGTAATAGTAATAGTTAATATTTATTCATCTTCACAGGCATTGGGCAGCTGAAAGAGCCTCGAAGCTAAAGGGATGAAGGGTTAAATCCTTGGTTTGCCCCTCACTAGCTGTGTGACTGAGCAAATGCCTTCCCCTTTCATAGCTTCTTGAGTTTCCTCATCTGTAAAATAGAAATAATCACAACAGCTGACTCTGAGTGGCGAGAGGATTGTAGGAGACGATGTGTGAGGAGGTACTTAGCACAGAGGAGCTCACATCGCCCTCTTGCCCCTTCTGAAAGATACCTGGGGCTTTTTTGTCTCATTCTCTCCAGTGGCCGGGTGGAGACCACCTGAAGTCCTGAGCCCAGGCTGTTCTTTCCACGTGGCACCAACGGCTCAGTACCCGGGGCCTCCAGGCTTTTCAGGGGCCTGTGAAAACATGTGAGCCCCAAGAAAATTTATTGGCTCTAAAATATGAAAAGAAAACAGCAGAATTGGAATTAATAAATGTTCTATTATATGTCTACAAAATGTAATATAATACCAACCTCATTAATTGTTAAATTTTGTATTCCTAAAAATTTCATTACATTTGAAAACAATTTGTTGGTTAGATTTCCTCATTTTGCAAGAATTCCCAAGTATGCACAGGGATTACAAAGAAATCAGAGCCAATTGGGAATGAAACGAGTTACTCATAGGCAAATAATTTTGAAAGCGGAATTATAAAAATCCTTTGAAATATTTTATAGCAAAAATTACATTTAATATGGGATGTGGGAGCATTTTCATATATATGACATGCTGTGGGGTGAAGCCTCTAAAAGTGAGAGTGCCTAGGGCCTGCCCCAAGAGAGAGGGAACAAGAGCCCCTCTGAGGCACACTGAGATGGGGGAAGCATCCGTGCACCATGGTGGGCACCCACCGCTCTGGTTGTTCCCCTCATCTCCTAAAAAAAATAAAAACAAAAAACAAACAACCAAACAAACAAAAAAACACCAACCAAAAAAGCCACCCTGGCCACATGCGTATATGTGCTGGCAGAATGGCCCTTGTGGAGCAGCCCTTTCATGTACTGCCCTCGGCTCTTATCAAAGGCCCTTTCAAGAAACAGGCATGCCTGTGTGCCTCTCATAATCAGGAAGAGAAATAAACATTATCTGACTAAAATTGAGAAGAAAACAACCATGTGTAAACGGTGTCTGTTGGGTTGTCAAGCCATTGCCCGGGACATTGTCCACTGGGCTGCTCAGTGCCCCCCAGGCAAGGGCCCACATGAGGTGTTTCTCTCCCAATTTAGCACCAGCATAAATTTGGGGTCCCTTGAGTACCTGTCAGTTTCTTCCTCTCCGTTACCGAAAACAGCAGAATGATCTGCTTCTGGCTGGCTCACAATGGGAGACCGCCTCTGCGCAGGCAGGGAGTGAGAAGCACACAGGCCACCACTTACTTCTACGTGACCTCGGCCGGGTCCCTTCCCGCTGAGCCTCATGTGCAACACGGGGTTAAGTCACAGGGTTACCATGAGGATGCACTGAGATAATGAATGTCAAGTGGAAAGAACGGGCCTCCATACTGTTAAGAACGCCAGGTTGGGAGCAGATTTGCTCTCAACTACTGGGACTTGATGACTCAGGCCTCCCACCCCAAGATGCCTATCTGCTCTGCAGGATCTCTGACATCCCAGCTCTGTGACCAACACATGCCAGCAACTTGACGAGGTCAAGCCTCTCCCTTGTCAAGTCTGCATGCCCACAGATCACCGATGAGCTGGGAAGATTCCACCATGGCTTCCAGCTTTCTGGGAGCTAAGATGACTCATTCTCACCTAGGCTTGAAGTCCCCTCTCTCGCTAGTTAACCTTTTCCTGGTGTCTGTCCTCTCCTCCTTACCTCTTCAATGCAAAAACACAGTGAGGATACAGTTCCGCCAAGAGCTCTTTGTCCTACTTCCTGCTGTGGCCAATGCAGGGATGAACGAGCCCAAGCAAGAGGCTGGTGGCATAATGCCAGCTCATCAATGGCAGACAGCATTGGGGCTATTCCGCCATCTGCAGCTGGGCCACCCACTCTCCAGGCCAAACACCTTGCTACCAGCTCAGAAAAGGCTCCACCCACTCTTTTGAATGCCATTTCCCCACTGCCCCATCCTCTCTCCCTCAACCCATCCCCTGCCTCCTCTTGTCCCCCACACGCCACTAGCCTTCCTTCCTTTGTGCTTTTACCACTTTGTATGTGCCTCCATTGTGGTCCTTAGCAGCTCTTAGCTCCTTGGAACAGCATTTCTGGGCTCTACCTCTGCATCTCTCCGACCACCTCAAGAACAGAGCTTGTGTGGCTTCATCTCTGCATCTTTGGTGCCCTGCACAGGGCTTACCATGGGGTGTATCTACTGAAGGAACAGAGTTCAGCACAGGTGAAGGGAACAGGGAGAGAAGTAAAAGTGACTCTGTCCTCTTGGGTTAGTTCTTCCAACTCTGGGCCAGGACTCAGAAGATCTGAGCTCAAGTCCTTGACCATTTTTAGTTGTGTGGCCTTAGACAAATCACCTCCCTTTCCTTTGAGCCTCACTTTTAAGACCAGAAAAATGAGGATCCCAGTCCCTCCCCTGCCTCCTGCATGGGCTGTTGTGGAGACCAAATAAGCAAATGATTGAGGAAGTATGTTAGATGTTGTGAACTGCTAAAGTTCCATGTATTTTCCCATCCTGGAAATCCTCTGAGTTCATCCTTATGAAGAGACTGCAAGCTTCCTGGGAACATGCAGACTGGCCAACTGCACACACAAACACCTGCCTACTAAACCACTCCCTTGCAAGGGAAACCCAGTTTGTGTGCTTATCACGTGATGACTCACATTTGTACTGTGTGATCCAGTTTGCAAACAATATCTAGAGGGCTTTCTGTGCCCTTTCATTACCTTAATACCTGCTTTTCCCCCACGTGTCAGGCAACCTGAGCGCCATTTGGCAGCTGACGATCACTAATAATAAAGGCAGCTAGCACTTACTGAGGACTTACTAAATTCTGAGTGTTCTGCATTTATTAACTTACTTGACAGGTACCATTATTTTCCCCATTTTTACAGATGGAAAAACTGAAGGTTAAAGAAGTTAAGTAACTTGCCCAGGATCACAGAACTAGTACACAGCAAAGGTATGGCTTGGTCCTAGGTATTCTAGCTCTAGAGTCTGTGAGTTTAACCACTGAGCTATACTACCAGACAATAAATTGAGGTTCAGAGAGGGGAAGTGACTTGCCCAAGGTCATGCATACAATGGGTTGGTGGCATTGCCTGGATCCTCTAACTTAGATCTTTAGCACTTTCTACAACCTAGACTTTTCTGTTAAATATGTAATGATCTGTAAATGAACATTTCACCGTGCTCTATGGATGGAAGGGAGGTGTTGTATGAGGGAAGCAGATCAGAAATATTTCTTATGTTTCCAATTCAATAAACACTTTTTCTTGCTCTCAAGGAGACCCTAATTCTAACATTCAACTGCAGGCACCAGAGGTTCATCCAGTAACTAACAATGGCCTTGGAAACAAAGGAAGGAGTCCTTCACTTTCCTACTTGGGCTGGACCTGGGAGGGTGGAAGACCTGGGGATGTGGGAGTAAACAGAGGGGCATCTCCAGCAGACGAACTGCCTGAGCAAAAGTGTGGCTGTGGGAAAAGGCCTGATGTGCTCTGGAAATAGTGCTGGATCCCAGGCCACTACAAGACTTTGTGGAAGAGAAGTGGGGACTTGAATACCAAGCGCAGGAATTGGGACTTCATTTCTGCAAGTGACAAGGAATCCACTTACTTTCCAGTTGCCGAGAGAAGCTACACCCAAGGAGTAATTCAAGGGGAATAGACTCAGACAGTCATGATATGTCCCAGCTAGAAAGGACACTGAGACCTTCCAGAGGTGCCAATGACTTAGACAAGGTCAACCAGTGAGATTGTAAGAATCAGGCCTTTTTTTTTTTATTTTCTTTTTTTTTTGAGACAGACTCTCGCTCTGTCACCCAGGCTGGAGTGCAGTGGCACTATCTCGGGTCACTGCAAACTCCGCCTCCCGGGTTCAAGTGATTCTTCTGCCTCAGCCTCCTGAGTAGCTGGGACTACAGGTGCCCGCCACCACACCCAGCTAATTTTTGTATTTTTAGTGGAGACGGGGTTTCGCCATATTGGCCAGGCCTCAGCCTCCTGAGCTTGTGATCTGCACAACTCAGCCTCCCAAAGTGTTGGGATTACAGGCGTGAGCCACTGTGCCTGGCAGGAATCAGGCCTTAAGTTGGGTCTCAGCAGACCTTGGAGATTTGTACAAGCAGAGACAAAGGAGGAAGGACCATAAGAGTGGGGAGTCCAGTAAAAGGGAGAAAAGGGACCTGACTTGGAGCAGCCCCACATCCCATCCCTATACCCACCCAGGCTGTCAGGTGTGGCTTTGGGTAGAGGGCTCCCTAAAGGGGCAGTCAAGTCCCTGCAGTCTTCCTGGTTGCCCAGAATCCTGGGCCAAGGCCCACGTCTGGGTGTTGGGGAGGGACCCCAGAGCCACACCCTTGGTCTTCTCTGCAGGAAGCCCTCAGGGAAGAGATTGTCAGGGGAATAGAAGGACTGGCTGGGCCCGGCTGGGCAGGCAAGTGTCCTGGTTTGAGAGAGGCCAGGCCTAACTCAGAGCAGGCAGCTATACCCAGCTGGTGGGGGAGCCAATTAGAGCCAGGGTTAGGTGGGGTCCTGGTGGCCTCTGCCCTGAGTCCTCCATTCCCAGCTGGCAATCATTAGGTTTGCTCAGAGGATCCCTGTCAGGAGAGGTCGACTCTGGGATGGATCAAGGTGAAGGAGAGGCTAGCAGAGAGGACCCCACTACCTAGACCACACACTGAGCCCCCCACCCCACGGCTACTGGCTACCTTGGGCATGTCAAAAAGACATTTAAAATACCTAGTCAGCCCCTTATCAAGCCATGTGTGCCCACATCCTCCCCGCCCCTCACTTGATAAGCACGTGTCCCCCTGTCATGGGGAAATGTGGGCGCTATAAGCTCAAGGGCCTGCCTTTCAGAGCAATGGGCCCATTAGTCAAACAAAAGCTGCTAGGGGAGTGCGCCACTCTGGGACTGGGAACATGGGTTCCAGGAAGCCCCAGGATACATAGTCCCGGGGAAAACATACACAGGTGCTGAAGCCATGCCCTTTCTTCCTCCAACCTTCAGACCCAATGGCCTGTTCTCCAAAGTCCCAATGTCCTCATCTGTAAAATAGGCACAATTCCTTCCTCACAGGGCTGTTGTGAAGCTGCAACAAGAGACTGGATACAACGTTCCCACCACAGTCCCAAGCACAAAGTAAGTAGTAAGTGCCAGGCCAGCCCACCCACTTTTTGTACCTACAAAAGGGGTCAGGATAAAACTGGTGAAAATCCACCAGTCCATGAAGCACCTACATGTTAGAAGTTGGAGGAGGGGGGCATATCCTCTGAACTCTGCCTCCTCTGCTCTACTGATGCAGCAGTAGAGGCCAAGAGAGGTTAAGTGACTTATCCAAGACCACACAGCTTATCAGTGGTAGGTCTGGGACTGGAATCCGGGTTGCCTGTATCATAGCACACTAGAGTGCTGCTCATCTCACAGCCCTGATTTGGCCCCTGCAGCAATATTGGGTGTTTTTCCGTACCCCTCTTTTGAATAGGATGTGATGAGGACACCTATAGGTAATGTCCTGGCAGGGCTGGGCCTGCAGATAGGGGGTCCTCTGCCTTTACTCTGTGCTACAGCAGTGTGGCCCCATGCAGGCAGAGAGAGAAAGAGAGGGAGAGAGAGATGCTGACTTCAGTGGGCTACCATATCGCATTGCAAGCTCATATCTCATTTGCTGTTCACCAGTCCCTGGCCCCCCTTTTCTTGCTCTTTCCCGGGCAGAGCTGCATGGTTTGCATTATTCCCCTTCCCGCCCGCCTCCATCCCCGGATATCTTGGTTCCATATTTTCCACGCTGAGGCTCAGTTTACTCCTGGCTGGGCTCTGGGCCTGCACCTGGATTCTAAAAGGTCTGGGGGGTTGTGAGAGAGAGAGAGAGAGAGAGTGTGTGTGTGTGAACGTGTGTGTGTGTGTGTGTGTGTGTGTGTGTGTGTGTGTG
>NW_012115333.1:2733522-2797958 GCF_000951035.1 Colobus angolensis palliatus | reverse complement strand
GTGTGTGTGTGTGTGTGTGTGTGTGTGTGTGTGTGTGTGTGTTCTGAGTGGGGGAATGCTGCTGTTGTCCAGCCCTTCTCTCTGTCCTGGGTGCAAGCCACCAGAACATCCTCCCTACCCTCTGCCTTTCACTTTCTGCCTCTAAGATGACAACATTTCTCAGAGTAATGACCACAGACCCCTGCTTCTGAATCACTAGAAATAAGGACTTCCCAGCCCCACCCAGACCTATAGAATCCACATCTCTGGGGCCAGGGCTGAGAAATCTACATTATGACCAGTGTTTCATTCATAAAGATTCTGCTTGATTTTTTGCCTTTAAATCTTCATTGGCAAGGGGTTCATTTTGATACCTGATGTTGATCACTCCTGTCCCAAGTTCACTTAACAAATATTCACTGACCACTCAACATTTTCTGGGTTTAGCTACTAACTCTCTGGCTACTGTCTCTGTTTCCTTTGCCAGCTCCTCTTCCTCTCCTATTCCTTGAATGCTGGAAGGCCCCGGGGCTCAGTCCTTCCCCCTCTTTTTCTGTGCTACCCAGCCTCCCTGCGTGAGCTCATCTTCTGTCAGCTTCAGTTCCTATCTGTGTGCTGAGAATCTCCACCCCAGGTCTCCCACCCAGTCCTCTCCCCCGAGCTGATTCAGCCCCATCCCAGCTTGAATGACCTCCAGGCCCCTCAAATTCAACAGGACCCATACTGAGCTCATCTTCTTCACACACTCAGTGAACTTTCTGAAGCACACATCTGATGACCTCACTCAGAAACCTTCTGGGACTCTCTTTGGCCCACAAGATCAAGTCTATATTCCGTAGCCAAAAGACAGAGCCTAGCCGCTATTTACCTCTCCAGCCTATCCTCTCCCCACTCTCCTCTCCTTGGCCTTCATCCCTGACTGCCCCACTCCAGATCAGATTGGCTGAATGACTCACAGTTCTATAAATGCACCAGGCGCCCCTCACCCCTGGTCCTGCATGTGTTACTTCCACTTCCTGGAACACAGGGGCATAGTGAGAGGAGGGCCAAAGGGGACATCTGTCTTTGAGCACCAGTCTATGGGGGTGCTTCTGAGGTTCTAGTGGTGGTGTCCTTAGCCAGCATGAGAGGACAAAGGGGGTAGACATTTCCTTAGCACCATTGACTCTAGCCATGCCATTGTTGGCACACCCTTCTCCCCCAGCTTCACCAGGCCAAATTCCATTTCCTCTAGGAAGCTTTTCCTTACTCTTCCAGGCCGAACTGTCAGTATGCTAATGATCAGAGATAAACTTCTAGGAATAGTGCCTAGTACACACTAAGCACTCAATAAATATTTGTTAATGACTGAGCGAATGTGTTCTCTTATTTTCCTCTGTCAACGTATTCTATTATGATCCACAATTTCAAGACTATCTCCCACCTCCACCCTTATTCCATCCCACCCCCACCCCCACTCCAGACTATGTGCTCACCAAGAGCAGGGCAGCATCTTCTCTGTATATCCATCCCCAGTGTACAGCAAACAAGAGTAGGTGCAGAAAGGGCAAGTTGTTTGGTTTTTGGAGGCAGAGTGAGGAGGAGAGAGTGGGAAGCTTTCCCAGAGAAGGTAACTTTTGACCAGTGCCTTGTTGGATGTGGAGGGCTCTTCTAGTCTTTGTCTTTAATTATAAAAATCAAGGCTTTTTGGTCAATTAAAGCTAAGTGCTGCTCGTTCAATATCTCAGCTAATCCAGATATCAATCCCAAAAATAGGGATTCTCATCATCCCTGGTTTACCAATGACCAAGAGGAGGTGCCCCTGGTCATTCGTGTGGTGAGTAGCGAAGTTGGAAATTGGTCCCAGATTTCCCTGATCCCAGAGTTCACATGCTTACTACCACATCCTCTGCATCCAGTTCCATATATATTGTAGAACATTTCAAACACACTATGTTCTAAAAAGAATCCCCAACTTGCCCCATTAGGTAAAGTTAGGCACAAATGCTTCCAGGCCTTTCCTCTTGCTGTTGCCCTAGAAATAAGAGGCAGCAAAGTGTGATGGTTCAGAGCACGGACTCTGGGGCAAGGCCACCTGGTGTGTGCTCCAGCTCTGCCACTTACAAGCTGTATGTCATGGAGCAGGAGGCTGTACTTCTCTGGGTCTCTGTTTCTTCATCTGTAAAATGGTGATGATGATAATGATACCGAATTCATAGAAGAATAAATGTTATGTCCATTGTTTAATGCTTATCTATTGTTATCAAGATTAAATAAGGTATAAAACAGTTAGAATAGTACTTGGTGAATCTGAAGACAAAAAATATAGTACCTGGAACATAGTAAGTGCCCAACAAGTCTAAGTCATTATTAGGTACATTTTCTATAAAAAAGGGAACTCTACTAAACATGTAGCTTGCTATCCTGCTTTTTCCTGTGGAGCAGGATTCCATTAGGTGGAGAAAAGCATTCTAAGCCAGTGAGGAGACACGTACAAGAGCATGGAGGTGGGGAAATATGTGATGTGTGTTAGGAAGATCAGAGAGGGTGGAGATGTAGAGAGGGCTGGATCCCAAGGGCCTCAAAGGCTCCCTTTACATGACAGGACTGGGAAGAAAGCCCAGGACTCCTCAAGACACTGAGAGCACTGCCCTCACATCATAGATCTGGCTTCTCAGCTCTCATCTCAGCTTCTCTGGCAAACCTCTAGCAGGGTTGCTGGAACAGGGACTGGCCTTCCCCAGGCACCAGGGTTTCCGCTGTCCAGACAGCTGCTTTTCTCTGTCTGCCCAGATCCGGCCTCCAGGACTGGTTCCTACTCAGGCATCTAAAGCATTCTCTTCTCCTCAAAAGCCAGAGGCAGGGGGAGGAAGTTGGCAGGGGCAGGGCCCCCTCCACATGTGGAGGTGCCACACTGGGGTGAGCTCACCTCTGAAAGCCAGGATGGGGAAGGCAAGGTGAAGGGGCCAGGGCAGCCTGCCAGGGTGGGCTCCCCTTCTCAGCCGAGGTCTAATGGGAGCTGACAAGAGCAGCTGTGGGCCTTTGATCTGCCCTTCAGGTATGTGTCCCAGCTCAGGATGGGGAAGCCAGAATGAGGACTGCTGATGAGGGCGGAGATAAGAAAAGATCAGTCCAAACAGGCAGAAAGGGCCTAGGCCACCAGGCCAGGGCTCAGAAGAAGGAGAGAAAAGCCTACGCTAGAGAAAGGCCTGCACAGCCCCAATCAGTGGCTGCCTGACCCCTTCCTTCCCCACAAAGGCGAGAGAGGCTCCTCTGGACTCAGCCAGGCACAGCTTGCATGCATGGGGTTCACCCTGCCATGTGGTCTTCATTTCAGGTCTTCATACACACACACACACACACACACACACACACACACACACGTTCCACCCTGCCCACACCTGGGGAGACATAAGGTGGGCTGAGCTTGGGACTTAAGTCAGCCTCAGCAGGTGAATTGGGGTGGGGGCCTCCTGGAGCTGCCAGCCTTGAGATCAAGGGTCCAGCCCAGGCCCAGTGGGTATTTTTCCAATTGTCTTTGTCCCAGGAGACACCTGCTTGGCATGGTCTAGAAAGATCCTCAAGTCTTTTGATTGCAGATTCTCAGGCCACCAGGACTCCCTCAACAGTGCTCTCCCAAGTGGTCAACCAGCATTTTCTTGAAGAGTGCCAGGGACAGGTTGCTCATCACCTCTCTAGACAGGCCAACTTGTGGACTTACTTTGTCACATCTGGCACCTCTGGTCACACCTACAGCCCCACCATGGGCTGACTCTGTCTACCTTGCCTTCTACCTCTTTAAATGAAATCCTCAGACACTGACCCAGAGAAAAGCATATGAGCCCACGGAAAATCAGGCAGCAGAGAGAGAGGAGCCAGCTGCTTATGTGAGATTCTAGGCTCTGATCATTTCTGTTGCAAGCAGACCCTGGTGGGATCCAAACCCAGGCCTCAGGGAGGAAAGCCAACCATAAGGCGCCAACCATAAGGCAATGAGGAAATGGAAGCCCAGAGAAGGGAGGAAGTTGCCCATGGCACATAGCTCTTTTGCAGCCTAGTGGACCATCGTCATTCTGGGTCCATTTCCCATGCTGGCAGGAACCCTGAACGCCATCCCATTCCACTCCCACCTAATGCCCTGCCAGAGGACTTCTTGCATACTCCTAGCTTTGGGGTGGGGTGGGGGGGGACTCAGTACCTTTCCCTTCTTGGACCACTCTAGTTGTCACAAAGTGGTTCCCTATTAAAAGTCTGGAGTCACCTCCCTGGAACCTTCCCCCTTGTGCCTGTTCTGCTTTCTATACTCTCATAGATGGGGAGGGTACTTGGCCAGGGGGATGGGGATGGAAAGAGCAGTACATTTGAGAGCCAGCCTCCCTGGCTCATCTTTGGATGGTCTCTTCCCCTCCAGATTACACCTGATGATTTTTATTGAGCTCTGAGATTTTTTTGCCAGTGTTCTGCCCTATGACAGCCTTTCAGACTTCTGAGGATGAAGACCACACCTCCCACACTTACTCACAGTTTTCTCTTTTCCAGGATCAACAACTCCAGATTATTCAACTGATCCTTCTAGGGCATGAGTCCCTGTCTCCTCCCTGCCAGGGAACACCCCTCAGTGACAGGGGAAGTGGGGGAATCCAGAGTGACCTATACTCAGAACTGTGTGCTGAGAGGAAGAAGGAGGGAAGGAAACAAATTTGGGCTTTCATCTTCTCTATCTTTATGCAGTCTTCTCCTTGACCTTATAGTTGCTCAGTTGCCCTTATTCCTAAAGCCCCAAGAAGCAGGACCTGAAGCAGCCACCTGACACACTCCTGACATCTTCTCCCCTCCTGTCAGGGCTGAAACTAAGATCCCCAGGAATCAACCCCCATCCAGTTTCCCTTCCTTCTGGAATCCTGTCTGAAGATACTCAAAGGCCAGGCCTAGAGATCTCCGACAGAGGCTGGTTTGGGGGAAATGGAATCTGCTTCCATTTAGGAAGTAAGAGTTGGCCACCTTGAACTCCTGGCCAGCCGGCCAGCTACTGCTGCAGCAGCCTCAGAGGTGGAGCTGAGATTCCAGGGGCCCAGCCCCCTGGGACCCTGGCAAGCCCTCCAGGAGATAACAACATCAGCAGGAGCTTGCAAGTGAAAGAAGTAGGCCAACCTCCTCTCCTGCCCCCTCCTCCTACTCTTCAGGCCGCTGAGGAGTTGGAATGTTGCCCTTTCTCCCTGGGGTGGTCACCTGCTTCCTCCCTACCTGAGCGCTAGAGCTGCTGAGTAGGTGGAGGAGGGCGGGGGAGGGGCTGGGAACACCAGCTAACCTTGGCTTAGAAGAATGTGCGGAACAAGCAGGCCACAGGGCCCCTTTCCCTGCCAAGGACCCAGTGATAAGGAAACGGGGAGGGGGCAGCTGGAGGCAGCAGCAGGAGGGAGAGGGGAGAGTGTAGGAGAATGTGCTGTGTCAGCCAGTTGTGCTCAGGCTCGGCCCTGAACTAACAACTGCCTCCCCTCCCCTCACCCTTTTCCCTCCCTTCCTTCCTTCCCTCCTTCTTCCCTTCCGTCCTTCCCATTCTATGTCTCCATAAGCCTTTCTTTCTGTCTCCATGTTTCTTGGTTTCTTTCTCTCTTTTGTGTCAGCCTGTCTTTCTGCCTGCTTCTGTTTCTCTTTCTGGCCTTTCTGCCTGCCTTTGTCTCTCTTTTTCATCTTTGAACCCACTCTCTGTCTCTCTGGCCCTCTCCCTGGCTCCTTCTCCCTCTGTGTGTGTCTCTGGCTTTACTTCTCTACTTGTCCCTTTCTCTCTTTCTCTGTTTGCCTTTCTCCAAACCTGTCTTCTTCTCTAGATGGGTCCATCTTTCTGTGTCTCTGAGCATGTCTTTCTCTATCTTCTCTATATCTTCTCTCTCTCTCTCTCTCTCTCTCTCTCTCTCTCTCTCTCTCTCCTTCTCTTTCTGTCTCTCTTCCTCTCTGCCCCACTGCCCTCCCCTGCCATCTCTCCCTTTCCCTCCCCTGAGTGGCTCCCAAGAGGCTTTCAGCAGCAGCAGAAGCACCAAGTGTGAAGCCTGGCCCTGTAGTGGGCTGGCCAGCCATGCTTCTGAGCAAGGCCAGGCCCACGGCTGCTTTTCCCAGCAGAGAAGGAGCAAAGAGGGGAAGGAGAAAGGCACCAGCCCCTGCACACAGGATCCTGGGAAAGATTTGGAAGGGAAGGAAGCAACCTTTTGTAGCACCTCTGCTCAGCAACCCTTTTTACCGTGTGATGGAAAGACTCTTTTATTCCCATTTTTCAGATGAGGACACTTGGTCTCAGAGAGGGAAGTGACTTGTCCAAGGTCACACAGTGAGTCTGTGGCAGAGCTGCTGGATTTGAACCCAGGACTTTCTGCCGTCATTTCCCCCTGGGAGAGGGCTTGTTCTTTGGTTTCTCTTAGACCATGCTCTCTAAGTCCACGCTGGCCTCTGCCTGACAGCTCTCTCTAGGATCCTGGTCTTTGGGCTTTGTTAGTAAGAGACCCAGTTGAAAACCTCCTGGGAAGCAGGGCTGGTGAGGTCCAATGGATCACAATGATGCCACCCAAAGCTGACCCCCAGGAGAGAAACCCCCAGGGCCTCTTGGGAGACATGGCTGAGAAGATGGCATCTGATGGGGTGACATGGACAGTCTGAGCTGAAGGAACCCTGGGAGCCACACAGTCCAGCCTCACTCACTGCACAGATGGGGAGGTTGAGGCCCATGCATAGGGAGTGAGTCCAGACCACCTCAAGACAGAGCTCCCAGGGGAGCAGGACAACATTTGAAGAGGAAAATTGTCAGGGACTAGTCTATTTTGTATAAAGAACATGAAAAGTCTACGTAAGCAAATCCTCCTCGCTCACTGCCACCAAGCCATTCATATTCCATCTCTGGACAAGGCACTTGGAGAAAAGCCTGGGGCTAGTCCCTGTGCCCAGGCCCTTCCCATCTCTGGGAATGACTGGGGGTAGAGTCAGACTGTCTTCTGGGTCTCATGGTCTGCAGCGTTGGGCTTGCCTGCTCCTTTCCCTGCCAGGGGTGGTATGGGGGCAATACCAGCCCAAGTGGGCAGTGCAGCTGGTGGGAAAGAGCATTTGCTACCGAGACATGATGGGGTGGTGGGGGGCGGGGGGCAGGGATTATGGGAAAAAATGATCATAAAAGAGACAGAGAGAGACAGAGACAGAGAAGGAGAGGCAGAAGGTGTGAGCAGGCTGGGCCTGGGGCCTGTGCACAGGCCTGGAGGGAGTTATCAGAGGACAGCGACTGCCTTGGCGGGTCAAAGCAGCACCAGTCTCACTCAAGTAGAGCTTGCTGTTTACACACATAATCTAATTTTGCTTCTCACCACAGGCCTGTGACATTGGTGAGGCTGGGATTACTGTTGTCCCTTTGCCAGAAGGGTAAACCAAGATCCAGGAAAGCAAAACCACTTTAAACTCTGGGGCAGCGAGTGAGCTGCTGACCCAAGCCCTTGAGCAAGCCTCAGGTGGCCTTTGCCACTTTGCCCTCAGTCCTGCTCTGGGAGGCAGTGGCATGTGGGTTCCACTGAAGAATTCTCCAGTGAAGTACAGTCAAAGTAGAGGAGCAGGAGCCAGACTCGCTGGAGGGCATTTAGAGGGAGAGAGAAAATGATTTAGGCAGAAGAGGCATTGGCTGCGAGAGGAAGATGAAAGGATCCAACAGACAGGGCTTGGCTCAGGGATGAGTCAGGTCTCCTGAGATAGTAATCTACAAATATCTCTGAGGTGTAAACAGCCAAGTAGGCTTCAAGGAGGAGGAGGAGGAGCAGGAAGGCAGCAGGAGCTGGAAAGGGAAGGGAGGGGTGGGAAGTAGATTGCCTTGGCCAGTCAGTGCAGGGACACCCACCTTGGGAGCTGAGCTGGGAGAGGTAGGCTGAGTCAGGGAGCAGGGCCCTGGAGGACCGCCCTGATGAGCTACAGAAGACCTCAGTGGGAGCCCCATCCTGCAAGGGTGCTGACCTCCCACCCTAGGCCCTCCCATGGAGTGGGCAGGCCACTTCCCATTTTCTGCCCCACTCCCTGGAGAGGGGCTTAGTGCCAACTTGGGTCTCTTCCATCTCTAATAGGACTGACTCTATGAGCACATGCTGCATATTCCCAGGTCTGGGCCTGATTGTCCATCCACACGTACTGCCTCAGGGTTGCTTGGCAGCCCAGGGCTGGGAGCAGGAGCCCACCTTCCTAAGCCTGTCCCCTCCTTCCTCCCAGGGGCCCCAGGTGCCGGGAGACTTGGCTTGCCGGAGCAGGGCTTAGCCCCCTTGCATCAGCTCAGAGAAGAGGCCACACAGAGATGCCACCCACGGAGGGGCAGGGGCCAGAGCCTCAGCCTCACACTCACATACTTTTCTATGCTCTGCCCAATGTCCTGGTGAGAGGGCCTGGGGTGCTGGTCCTGCTTTAAGCAAAGAGGGAAACAATGTTCCTGGGTTTGAGATGAAATGCTGCTTATAGAAGGCAGAGGAAAGGAGACAGAAGCCATTTTTCTTGAGGGGTTGGAAATATTGTTCCACCCCACCAACAATCCACGTTTACACAAAGCTCACACACACAGCCACACACATGCACATATGCATGCAGGCATCTCTTCTGCACTCTCTGCTGGGGTAAAATGGAAGGGCCTGGACAGGAGCTCAGAGGAGACCAGAAAGGCCGAGTATAATTCTTGTGTAGTGGCTTTCCACCTAGCTCACTGGTGCCTCGCCTCAGCTCTGCAGGGTAGAGCTCATAACGTCCATTTCACAGACAAGGAGACTGAGGCTTAAAATGATGAGACTTACGCTCTCTCAACTAGAAAGTAATAAAAGGTGGGGCATCAGACTCGGGGGGGGGGTGTGCCTGCCCATGGGCTTGGCCGCCTCCTTGGGGGGCAGTGTGATGGGGACCCTGCCGCTCCCTCCCTTCCTGTTCACTTTGATATTGCAAACCTAGCCCCTTGGGAAGTTATCCTCTGGGTGTCCTCTAAAGCTCCACTTTCCGGGGAAATGAAAGCCTGGCCAAGTCCACTAGCAAGAGGGAGGTGACCCAGTTTCTGCTCTTCCAGCAGGTAAGATGAGCCCCTGGCGGCTCCTCTTTGACTTACTGCCTGGAAGAGGGATGGGAGGATCTGGGAAGCTCCTTCAGAGCAGGCGTGCTAGGCCTTCCCATTTGCAGCCCATGATCTGCACACTGGAGGCACCCTGGCAGAGCCCACAATGGATGCCAAGTGGCAGAGAGGCCCTGGGGAAGAAACAAAAGGATGTGGGGCAGGCATAGTGAGAATGATAACTCCTGTGTGTGCAGCATGTGTCAGTCTTCAAAGTGTTTCCAGAGGCATGCCATGGAGACCTAGCCCCTATGAATGAGGGAGGGAGGAAGGGATTACCATCTCTATTTTCCACATGAGAAAAATGAGGACAAGAGAGTAGAAGGGGCTTAGCTAGACTATGGACCAGTGCTTTGAGTTGCTGTGGTTGATTTTTCTTTCTTTTTCTTCTTCTTCTTCTTCTTTTTTTTTTTTTTTTTTTTTGAGACGGAGTCTTGCTTTGTCGCCCAGGCTGGAGTGCAGTGGCGTGATCTCACTGTAAGCTCCGCCTCCCGGGTTCACGCCATTCTCCTGCCTCAGCCTCCCTAGTAGCTGGGACTACAGGTACCCGCCGCTACTCCCCGCTAATTTTTTGTATTTCTTTCTTTTTTTTTTTTTAAGTAGAGACAGGGTTTCACCGTGTTAGCCAGGATGGTCTCGATCTCCTGACCTCATGATCTACCTGCCTCCTCCTCCCAAAGTGCTGGGATTACAGGCGTGAGACACTGCGCCCGGCCCATTGTTGATTTTTCATTGCAACTCATGGTTACAAAACCAACAATAACTATTTATGTGTGTGTATAAAATCATTTTTTACATCAAGACTCAGTACACATTTATGTAAAAATATATAAGTGTATATAAAATGGAAACAAAAGCTTCATGAAACTACTTATCCTTACTGCATGGGATGTACTCATTTTTTTTTTTTTTTTATTTTTTAGAGACAGAGTCTCACTCTGTCGTCCAGGCTAGAGTGCAGTTGCGTGATCATGGCTTGAACTCTTGGGCTCAAGCAATCCTCCTGCCTCAGCCTCCTGAGTAGCCAGGACTACAGGTGTGCACCATCACACTTGGCTAAGTTTTTAAAAAATTTTTGTAGAGACAGGGTCTTGCTGTGTTGTCCAGGCTGGTCTCAAACTCCTAGCGTTAAGTGATCTTCACACCTCAGCCTCTGAAAGCCCTGCGATTACAGCGATGCCACTGCACCTGGCCTGTGTGGGATGTACTCTATTCCATTTTTTAAAATCCTGATCTAGACTCACAGAATTGATTGTATGACTTGCTAATGAGTTACAACACGCAGTTTGAAAAAGACTGCTCTGGGGGCTACAGGCCACAGGCTCAGTTCTGCCTCCAAAGAGAGAGAGGGCTGTTTGCATCATGCTGTCCTGCCTCATTTTGAAAGAGAGGGGATGGGACCAGCCATGGTGGCAGAGGATTGGACTGGGGTGCTGTGGTTCACTGGGCCAGAGGAGGCCTCTTGGTGAGGGCTTCCTGCTCCTTTGAGACAAGCATGGAGCACTGGTAAAAGTCATAGAGATCTCAAAATGCTGGCCCCTGAAGGAACATAGAACCAAGATGCTAATACTGGGGCCTGATGGGGTGAAGCCCGTGACAGAAGGAAAGGGATCTGACAGAGGGGAGAGGGAATCATCCTGTGAAAGGTGTAGACACCCCTGCACATGAACTCACACATTCACTCACACACATGTGCACATACATGCACACACGCACACACACCTTCCTTTGCAGCCCCCTCCCTCCCATCCTCAAAATTCCAGTTCATCCCCTCCCTCCTGCATACACAGACACACACGCATGCCCTCCCATACCCTCATACCACATACACAGGTTGCTGTGGGTGTCAGGCTTCTGGTGCTAGAAGGGGAACGGCTGCCCCTCCTTGGTGGCCCTTGGTGACCATTGGCCTCTCAGACGGCAGAGGGTGGGGGAGGCCAGTGGCTTTTCTGGCTCAGTTCTGGCCCACAAAAAGGACCTAGCTGGGGAGAGAGAGGTGCTGGGCACCCTAAGAGGAGTGAGAAGGTCTGCTCAGGGCTGTTTCTCACCAAGAGGGCATGGACCCTGGGCACCTGGAACTCAGAGTTCAGAGAAGCCAGGGAAAAGATGAGGAGTGGAGGATGAGAGAAGATGATTTCATAGCCCAACAGACTCAAAAAGAAGATGGCTCAAAAGCTCAGGAGGCATAGGAGAACCTAGACATTGGACTTGAATGGTAGAACTGCCTATAGTCTAGACAAAATGGGGCAGTTATTGGAAGTAAGAAGCACAACAAAAGGATTTTCCAAAGGAACTCAGAAATGGCAAGGTTATACACCAAGGCTGCAAAGTAGGGCAGAGAACCAAGCCATGGGAGAATGGGGTAACATAGGACTAAAGTCAGAAGCAATGAGGGCAGCAAACAGCATCAGGCAGCAAGAAGACTGACAGGAAGTCCACAACCTACTTCTTCTACCTTCTGGCTTCTCTATCCCTGAAACAGTTGTATATTGAGAAGGAAAAGCAAACACCAACAAGAGGGCATTGAAGCTCAAAAAGAGCTGAGAAACAGAGCTTCGAATGACTTATTAGTTAAGAATATGTGTCTTACAGTCAGACAGCCCTGGCTCAAAGGCCTGACTGCCACATCCTAGTCATGTGACCCTGGGCAAGTCATTTAACGTTGCTGAGCCTCAGTTTCCCCATGTGTAAAATGAAAATGATCATGGTACCTACTTCACAGGGGACATGGTGATTCCATGAGAATGTGTGTAAATTGCTTGGTGCAATTTCTGGCACATAGTAAATATTTAATAAATAGCAGCTATTATGATTACTCCTCATTTTTCATGCTACAGACCTCAAGCAAAATCCCCCACCTCCATGCCTTCGCTTGGGCTCTTCCACCCAACTAGAAAATCTTTCACCCCATTGGCACATATCCAAATCTTGCTCATGCCTTAAGGCCCAGCTCAACTGTTAACCTCCTCTACAAAGCCTTCCCTTATCACCTCCCAGCTGCCTCTCAGCTCTTTCTCCTCCAAACCTCTTAACACTGTATCTGTCCCTCTTTTCTGGCACTTGCCACCTTCTATCTCTTATTAGAAGTCTTTGTTGGCATGACTTACCTCTCCTACTAGACAGATGGGCAGCTTGCTGAGTAGAGGAATCACATCTTGCTCAGCCCTGGTTCGCCACCCTTTCCAGCCCAGTGATGTTGAATGCACTTGTTATTGTAAATGACTTCGTCTCCAAGTACAGATACCAAGAGCAATTGCAGATACAAGATTAGAACTATCATTATCCTTCTAAGAACACATGGAGACTGGGAGGTTTACAAGTATAGCAACAATTCTCCAAAATAGGGAAAGGTAGACTTTGGCAATATCAAGCCACTTTGCTCAGTCTAGAACTTTAACAAAATTTTCAAAAGAAGTACTAAGTTGCTGGCTGTCAGGAAACCTCTGAATAAAGCTGGGAACAAAAGGAAGCAGTGCATTCACTACGAACATGTCCGGGCCAGTTAGGCCTCATTTGATATTGTGACTATGTTTGTCTCGAGTTCAGCAAAGCTTCTGACAGGGACCCCTACGCTGTCCTGGTGAATGAGATAGAGAACTGTGGGCTGGAGAAGGTCAGGCAAGGTGAGTTAGTAGCTGAATAGTTGAACTTAAAGTGTCTTGACTGATGTCAACCTGGAAGGAGTTATTTAGTAGCTGCCACAGGGCCCTGGGCTTTGATCCCATCCTGCATACCAAGGTTATCAGTGATCTGGAGGAGGACACAGAAGGCCTGGTCACCACCAGATCTCTGAAGACCAAGAGCTGCACAAAACAGCTAATATGTTGATTGGGAAAAAAATGTTTTTTTAATTCTTGACAGGCTGGAAGCAGGGGCCAAAACCAGCCAGATAAAATTGAACAGGGGTAGATGTAACGTCCTGCTTTGAGATTCAAAGCCCAACTGCACAAATACAAGCTAGGGAGACAGAGTTTAACAGCCGCATGTGTGAAAAAGACCGAGGGCTTTGAGTTGACCACAAGCTTCACAAAAGCCAATAGTGTGACGTGGTGGCTAAAAAAGCTAATGAAATCTCAGTCTGTATGAATAGAAATACAGTTTTCAGATACAGAGAGGTAATAGCTCTACTGTACTGCTGCCTGTCCAGACCATCTGGAATATGGGGCCTGATTGTAGGCCCACATTTGCCAAGGCACATTGATAAACAGCCAGGGAAGGTCACCCAGGCTGGGGAACTGCCACATGTGAGAAGTGGTAGGAGAAACAGCGGCCATTTCCCCTATCCAAGAGTACTCATGAGCCTTGGCCTAAAATAGCAGTGTTCCGCAGAGACTACTCACACTGAGCGCTTACTCTGTGTTAGTCACCATGGGAGAAGGCTTTACCAACATGAAACCCCCAACAGCGGCCCTAAGTGGAGACGTTCTCACTCTCACTGGACTCAAAAGGTGTGGAGTAACTTGCACAAGGTCACACATCTAGAAAGTCCCAGAGCCAGCAGCACACAACCCTGATCTGCTTAGTTCCAAAGACTGTACTTTTGTCCAAATAGCTGAAGACCCACATGGGGCAGAGAAAATAAGGGTGGTCTGTATGGTCTGAGAAGGCATATCTGCGCTCTGTGGGTGAAAACCACTGGAAAGTATGATTTCAGCTCAATACATAGATGGTGTTTGTGGGGTTTTGCTTGGTTTTGTTCTGTTTTGCTTTCACTTTTTATTATGGAAAATTTCAGATATATGTAAAAGTAGACAGAACAGTTTCACCCCCATGTATGTACCCATCACCCAGTTTCAACAATTACCAACTCATGGCCAGTGTTGTTCTATCCCCACCCCAACCTACTCCTCATCCAAGGATTATTTTTGAGCCAATTCCAGACATCCTACCAGCATGTATACAGAGAGTGATTTTAATCGTCAGCCCTGTCCTGAGCTAGAACTGGTGTCCAGGAGAAGGAGGAAAGGGGCTCATTGGCACTGGAGGGCTATGAGTATCCCTGAGGCCATTCTCTCTTATGACCACTTCCCTCTTCTTTCCAACATAAATGAATTGATGGGGTGCAGGTCAAGGAGCAGAGAGGGTGGTGCTGCCATCTGAGCAGTGAAGACTACTAAAGTGCCTTGGGCTTGCAAGGTTTTTCCTCAGCTAGAAAGCTCCCTACTCTCCCCAGCCTGCAACTGGCACTGTCCTACCCCCAGTACCCCAGGTTTGCTCAGGAAGAAAGAGGCACATATCTCCCTACCCCTAACACACACACACACACACACACACACACACACACACACACTCAAACACATTCACATACTCACACACCCTATTAGAGACTTTAGAAGGCATGTCCTAGGCCGCCTCTCACACCTTGCCCGGGAGCCCGGGATGAGTCACCTCCTCACCATGGACATGCAGGCACAGGTCTTCATGAGAGCCGTGGGAGCAAGCAAACTTTAAGGCTTCAGGGGCCGCCAACCCCCAGGCCTGAGCTACACTTCTAGCAGCTGGTTCCTCTCAGCCCTGCCCACCACCCCCCAAGTGCCCTTTAAGAGTACCCCTTCTTTATCAGTTCCTTCCCTGGCCTTCAGCAGGGCCTCCAGCCCTAGTAGGAGACAGCTGGAGACAGAGGTGTGGTGGGTGCAGTACTCCCATCAACCAGGGTAACAGCATGTGACCCATTTAAGGCCCAATATGCCCTTGACCTTGGCAGGGTCTGGCCTTTGACCTGAACAGATGGTCACAAACAGGCAGTAGCTCCACAGGTATGTACACTGGTCCCAAATGCCTGTGTCTATGTTAGTTTATCAGCCTTTAACCAGAAGTCCGGGATTGGCCTCCCACTGTTCTCTCCAGAGACCAATGGCAATTTGGCCTTTAAATAAGTAAATATATTACAGAGAAGGTGGTGGAGGAAACAGATAACAACAGTGAGTGGAAATTATGACTGGAAATATTGGTAGTTGTTGTTGATAACAGTGATAGGACAAATAGTTAAAGTTGCTGCTGACAGTGACAATGATGGATTTTGTTAAGCTGGTGATAATGGTGATGGAAGCAGCAGTGGTGACAATGAAGGTAGTCACTTACCAAGTTTGTGCTCTTGTGAAAGTCGTTGCGCTTCCCTACATCTAGTTTTCTCATCTGGAAAACAGGCTAAAAATTCGTACTTTGCAGAGGATTGTATGACATACTTCTACACTGGGCCTGTCACAATTCCCAGTACATGGTGGGCATTCCACAACTAGCAGTAGGTCCTTTTTCTCCCTTTGAATCTCACCGAGAGACTGGTCTTCCCTAATACCTTATCCATGTGGTACACCAGAACACCCCAGAGAGGGAGACTAGGTGGCCAAGAGGCTCATCTTGCTACCACTTGACCCATTTCACTGGAAAACCTCTAGGTTAGGCTCTGGTCCATAAGGAGATCTCCCAAAATGCCAGTGGGTGATGATCATCTCTTTGTGGCCAGGAGAGAGGAAAATGGCCCTTCCCCACTGCCTTGGGCAGATGTGGCAGGATTGACCAAGAAGAGGACACTGTGTGGCTTCTCCTTGCTCTGTAGTCTTTTAACAAGCCCCTCCATGTGGCACAGAGAATGTGCTGTCTGGAGACATCTCCTGCATTGTTGTTAAGTCCCTTGTATTATTTGACTTAGCGTGCATATCTGTGTGTGTGTCTGGATGTGTGCAGTCTCTTCAACTAGACTGCAAGGCCCCCAAGACCTGGAAGTACCCCTTCATCCATTCTGTCCACTCTTCTCACAAGGGTGGCCACCTGGAAAGTTTCAGGCCAAACTAGTTCTTGCTTCTGTGGCTGGGCAGCTGTTAAGGGTCCTTCCAAAAAGGGTGAAGATTCCAAATCCTTCCTAAGCTCTAGGTCTCTGGGCTGCGGGGCCTTCCTGGCCCTTCAGAGACTGTCTTCCTGGCTCTGTCTTCCTCTAGGAAAACCTGTACAGACCTTTGAACCGAGATTTCTTGGGTGTATCTCTGTACCACCGTCTCTGTGAGTGAATGTCTTCCAGTCTCTGGGAAATGAGGGCGGAGCCAATGCAAACATTGCCGCTGAATAGAATCTTTGTGGCCTAATGATTTTGGAAAACGATTTCCACGGCGGGCTTATTATACTGAGGATGGGAACCAGCTGTTCCCCCTCTCCCTGACAGCAGGATAAGAAGGAGCAGATGAAAACTCCAGTTGGAGAGACTGAAGTTTCTGACCTAGAGGGCTCAGTGATGCAGGGACCGCAGGCCCTAGATTTGAGTGTGCAGCATTCTTTCTAGAAAGTTCTAAGATCAGGTCACCTTCCATTCCAACTCAATCTGGGCTTTGGAATCAAGGCGTGGACATCATGACCCCAAGAGGCTCAGGGAGCAAGAAGGCACAGCATAAGTGGCATTGGGCAAGAGTTTGGCAAGACCTGGACAGGAAGCAGTAAGTAAGAGGGCCTTGTGAAGCCCTGGGATAGAAATTTAGGACTCTGAACCGGGAGCTCCACTAAGCGACTGTGGATGGCCAGAGGGGAATGGTCCCATTTCTCACTGCAGACCAACTATAGATCAGGACATGCCCCTGGTGCTTCTGAATCTATCGACCTCATTCACCCCTCAAGGCCAGCCTTTGAAGCAAAGGGATTATTGTGCTCATTTTACTGATTAGGAACCAACCTGAGGCTTATTCAGAAAGGTGAAGTGATTTGTCCAAAGTCACACCCAGACAGCAATGACAGGGCCAGGATTTGAGCCTAGGTCTTGCTCCTAAGTCGGTGCTCTTTCCACTGTTCCAGAAGCCTTAGTGTCCAAGGAGAGCAGTGACAAGTTGGGCCACGGCTGCTGGTGGAGAGGGAAGTGGAGAAGAGTGTGGTACTGACCTACTGGCACTTGTCAGGAGCAAGGATGCTGCATCAGGTCAGGCCATCACGGATGAGGTTCCTCATGACCCAAGCACCCTTGACCCTTGATGTCCCAGGGTACCAGGGCTGGCTGAGGGCAGTGTCTATGCTAGAGCCCTTTCTGACTCCAAAAAGAATAGGTGTAAGTGCTCTAGGCTCAGCAGTTACTGAAAATGGATTTGGTCTCATTCAAGGCAAAGCTCCACCAGGGCATCCAGGGTTCTCTGCTGGTGCCAAGATAGTGCCCCTTGAGATACAAGGAGGCTAGTCCCACTCTCACAGAGCTATTGAGAGGCTGAAACAAGAAAACATATGTGCTTGTGCCCAGAGATGGTGCCATGCACCTGGGTGCTCCACGAATGTTAGAATCTACATGGCCAAATGAAGGATAAAATAGTGAGGAGATCTGAACCCATGTCAGGGAGGCAGGGGGAGCTAGAAATCCATGGGGCCTGTGGCTGGCACACTCCAGAGCCCACTGCTTCCTCGAGGGGGCCTCTGCTTCCTTTCATAAGCCACAAGCAATGGGTTCAGCTCTCTTTCTGCTTCTCAGCTGCCCCACCTGCCCCTCCCCTGCCCACTGGGGAAAGGGAGATCGTTCCCAGCATCTCTCCTCCCTCCTGTCTCTGCAACAAATCCACAGCCCTTTTGTGTTTTAGCTTTACGGTTACTCGGGACAGAGAAACAAGTAAAGAGTGGGGGGTGTCACCAGAATAACAACCAAGGGGAAGCCTCAAAGGGTCAAGAGAGTAGAGTTCCAGTTGCTTTTGGCATTCATTGAAATGGAAATGGGGCTGGGGCAGCCGTTCTCATAGGCCTTTCCCAGACTCCTTTTCTTCCATGGTCCATGGACATCGCTTGTTAACTTCATTCTCTGTTTTATGCCTGAGCTTGGGGCTCCTGTGTGCCCTAGCAAGGTGCCCTCATGATCAGCTCCCACCCCCATCACTCCTCACCATCAATAGAGTCTGGGGGTAGCAGAGACTGTCTTAGGGCAAAATAATAAGCATCGCGATTAACACCATTCAAGCTCGAGCAGACTCAAGTGCGTCATTTACATGGACCCTCAAATGCTCCTGCTGAGAGGGAGCTTAGGGATAATCTAGGTCACCCCCTTCCCCTTTCCTACCCTTTTGGGGAACAAAGAAGGAAACTGAGCCCCAGAGAAGGGGAGTCCTGAAGGTTCTACAGTGAGTAAGAGGCTGAGCCAGAAGCAGAGGCCATGGTTCCTGATGGCTCAAAGGGCTTCAGCCATGCTTTTTGTTTCTGACCCTGACGGCTTGTGGCCTGGGCCTCTGATAATGAGCCTTAGAGGGTGCATCAGAACCAACTTTGGCCTGCTTTACACAGGGGAGGTCAGAAGAGCTTTTCCCCTAGCTAAGGGCGGCTTAGGCCATCCTCCGAGGGGCAAAGGAAGGAAATTCCCATCCGCTGCTGGTCTACTATGTGTAAAATACTCCCACATTGGTCATTTTTTTCCATCCTCGTAGCAATCCTACCTAGGAAGAAGGCAGCATGATTATCCTTATTTTGCAGGTGAGGAAACTAAGTGTCAGAAATGTGAAGAGATATTTCAAGGTCACCTAGCTTGAAAGTGCTGTTCTGGCATTGGAGCCTGTGTCCTATGACCTCCATCCTCCTGCCTCAGAGGGCTCCTCAGAGCTCGTCTCAGCCAGGCCCCAGCCCGGCCCATGCTCCCTTCCCCTTCCACCTCCAACCCACCTCCAATTCACTTAGCTTGACCCCGATAGGAGTGGCCAGGTGGGGGATCCACAGCTCAGTGCTCCTGGGAACACACAGGCTCTGACTCGGCTACTTCTAAGGACTCAGAGGACTTAGGAGGCAGCTCTCAGCACACTGTGGAACAGACAGGTGTCGGTGACAGGCACTGTGTTCAAGTCTTGTCTAGGTATGGTTCTGTGTATATGCACATATGCGTGCATGCAGGATGACTGGGTGTCTGAGTCGATTTGCAATTGTGCAGGAGACCCTAGGTCTGTACGTGTGTCTGACTCTAAGCACTTGGGGCTCTGTTTGCCTGGGTGGAAACAGATGTCTGGATGTGTGTGCCATTGTATACATGTATCTATCCACACGTACCACTGTGTCTATGGATGTGTGTTTCTCTAGGTAAATCTGTAACTACAACTGTGTGTGTGCAGGATTGCAAGCACGTGAGATAATCTTTCCAGTGTCCGGGTGTGGCTGGGTGTGGACGCAGGTGCCTATACCAGTATCTGTGCCTGTTGACTGTTGACTCAGATTTGTGTGGGTGCCAGGTGTGTATAATATCGTGTGTATAATATCATGTGTGTAATTTATACGAGTCACTGTGTCTGCAGGAGTGTGATCATCAGGGTCTTTGTACATCTGGGAGAGCGTCTCCACGACATGTGCCTGGGTCTAGGGGTATCTGTAATGGCATATATACGTAGAGCACACACTTGAGTATGTCTGCACGTGCATCTGTCTGTGTACACCTGAGCCTCTGAGGGAGCCTGGTACATGCAGACCTCGGTGTATTCTCAGACCTGATCTCAGTCTCCACTGGAGAGTCTCAGTAGTCCCCCAACATTCCCTGCAGACTCCATGACCCTCCCCCACATGCCAAGGAAGCAGGACCCATCCGGTGCGAGCATCCCTCTCACACCCTGCCAAGTGCACTAATCCCCCTGGGGAAGTGATTACCAACAACCATACACAGCCGGAGTTGCTTAATCACTCTTAAGAAATTTCTTTATAATCTGAGTAAATTACTTTAATTACTTGCAACTACCAATTAGTGTTTGAAGGTTTCCCTTCCAGAGAAACAAGCCTCCCCCTCTGGCCTTCCAGCTCCCTCCTCTTTGAGGCTGAGGGGTGCTCACCTGGCTGCCCCTCCTACCAGGCGCCAGACTGCCCCCTCCTCCATCCACAGGGCCCAGGTACAGTGGCCCAGACCCTGGCTTGGCTTCAGGAGGGCTCAGTCTTTCAGTGGTGCTCTGGGCCCTCCTTCCTGACCCCAGGGCCCATGCCAGAGAAGGAGGCTGGAGAGACTGGTGGTTAGCACACCAGCAGGCCCCAGCCCGGCTCACCCGATGCACCCCCATGGGGCCTGGCTCAGCTCTGATCCCATTCAGGGCTCTGCTGCCAATGGCCAGAACTTCCCCTCTCTGGGCCTCCCTCCTCCCATGCCATCGCCTGCCTCTCCTGGTATGCAGGGAAAATGGCTGCTGCCTCTGAGCTCCTTGTACAGACGGGGCAGAGTGGATGTAGGTGTCTAAAGGCCAAGCAGTCCTCCAAGTCAGGCTGCTGCCAGCTTCTGCTGAAACCCCAGAAGAGACGCTGACTTTACCCAGCTTCCACTCCCAGCCTAGGGAACCCCCTGGAGACTCCCAGAGAAAAGGCAGTGTGCTGTAAGAGGGGGAAGAGGAACACTGGCTTTGGGTTGGAATCCTGGCTCTGCTTCACCTGCATGCCCTTGCACAAGTCATTTCCCACTCTAAGCCTCAGTTTCCTTATCTGTAAAATGTGGAAGATGACATTGACTTCACACTTTGGTGTGAAGATTAAACCCCCAGCCCCACGGCAGGATGCCCAAGCACAGAGAAGACATGCTAATTCTCAGTGTACTATAGGCTGTGAACACAGAGAAACAGGACCCTTTTGCTGACTTCAGGAAGCTTCCAGTCTCGTATGTGCAGAACAACCAGAACAGAAGAAGAATTGTGGTACTTGTCCCTAAAAAGAGACACACAAATTATTGGGAATGGTCAGAAAAAAAAAAAAAAAAAAAGAGTAGGAAAAGTAGGGTTAGTGAAGGAGATAATTTCATTTGGCATTCAACTCACCACCCAATTCCCGTTTGTCCTTCCCTGTGTTCATTAAGACCCTGGACACCTGGGCAAGAGCGTCTTTGTGTGGCACAGCCATCTAGGAAGCCACAAGACCCCCCACAGTCTGCTCCAGCTCATTTGGTGCCTTTGTGCACGTGCATATGTGTTTGTATGTATAGAACAAATGTGTATGTGTGTGTGCACATGTTCATGAGAATCTTGGGGGAGAAAAAGAGTGGGTGAAGACGAGGCAAGAGAAGCAGGCGGCAGGGAGAATGGCTCCCGTCTCCCCTCTGCCAGCTCCTCTCTCCCTCTTCCCAGTGCTGGGTGGCAGCCCCTGCTTACAGAGCTCAAGGAGGTTGACTACCCACCCACTGCACCACTTCAGGCCCCTCTCTTCCACTCGGCACCGCCTTCCATCCCTGATATTCCTGATTTCTTCCCATCTGTATTTGTACACACAGTTCCCAGAGCATTTGCCCCTCCCCTTCCCATTAGATTGGTCCCACAGTTCTGACAAATAGGTGCTATTAATATCCGTTTTAAAGATGGGGAAACTGGGGCACAAAGAGATGATATGACACATCCCCTCCAAAAATTGTGCTCGAAGATAAGCTTCTTAGACTCTAGTCCCTTGGCCTCTATGGGGGAATCCCACCAACTCTTTGAGGGGCGGGGAGGGGGATTGAAAAGGAAAGCTGCTTCTTTGTCTGGGGGCCAGGGGTCACTTGGGTTCCAGCTCCACATCCTTTCTTCACACTTCAGTTTCACTGCCCCCCACCTTTTCCTCACCCCACAGAGATGAGGGAACTGGCAGGCTCCTGGGCAGGCAGTAGGGCTGTGGGGGTTAATTAACTGTTTCCCAAAAAGCTTTGAAGATGAAGGCTCCTGTAGGAGGCAGGCAGTGCAGGCCGGCTTGCAGGCAGGCAGAACTGCCAATGAGTTGGGGCGCCAGGTTGTTATTAAGGAAAAATTCCCAGCTTCTGGCCTCCACTCTACCCACCCCCTGCCAGGTGCTCTGTACTCCGCAAGCTCTCGGGACTCCGTGGCCTATCATGCCTGGGCGAGCTTTCTGAAGGTATGCAGCCCTGGTGGAGGGGGAGCTGAGACCCTGGTCTCCAGTGGGCAAATGAGGAGGGAGGGAAATGACCCAAAGCTGGAGGTAATGCAGGTCCCAGGGCCACGTGGAGGGGAAGCTGGAGGTGCTGCCCAAACATCCTGCCTGTCCCGGCTCGATTTGGCTCTGGCCTTAGTTCAACTACACCAGGTTAGCACGGCACACTCCTCTGCCTGTGCCTATGTGTGGGTGTGATCCAGAGAGGCAGAAAGATGGCTCCTGATTCAGTGCCTTGGGTCCTCAGAAGGCCAGAATTGGGATCTGAGATGTTTTTCCCCAGGAAGACCAGGTGAAAAGTAAACTTGTTCCCACCTACAAGCCAGAAAGTTTCCATAACTATTTTTTTATTCGCTTTCTTGCTTCCCTCTTTCCTGGTGCTACAAATGTAGAAATGGCAATACCCTGACCCTGGACTCCTGGAACTTACAATCTAGTTGGAGCAACCGAGTTGTTAGATAAAATGCAGCCATTTAACCCAGCATTCCTCTTCTACAAACCATCCCATACTCATGCACGGGAAATTGTACACAACCTAAATGGCCATCATTAGGGGGGCTGGTTTTAAAAGCTACTCCATACTATGGAATACAATGCAGCAGGTCAAAAGAATAAGACAGATCAATACATGCAGAATGGAAAGATGCCCCACACATACGTTAAGGTTATTTTTATTTTATTTTATTTTGAGACAGAATTTCATTATGTTGTTCAGACTGGATTCGAACCCCTGGGTTCAAGTGATCCTCCCGCCTCAGCCTCCTGAGTAACTGGGACTATAGGCACGCACCACCACGCCTGGCTACCATTAAGTTTAAAAAGCTATAAAACATTGGGTGCACGTGAAGTCGGATCCCACTTGTGAAAAGTGAAATCAGGCTGGGCGCAGTGGCTCACGCCTGTAATCCCAGCATTTTGGAAGACCAAGGCGGGCGGATCACCTGAGGTCAGGAGGTCGAAACCAGCCTGGCCAACATGGTGAAACCCCGTCTCTACTAAAAATACAAAAATTAGCCAGGTGTGGTGGCAGGTGCCTGTAATCCGAGCTACTCAGGAGGCTGAGGCAGGAGAATTGCTTGGACCTGGGAGGCGGAGGTTGCAGTGAGCCGAGATTGTGCCATTGCACTCCAGCCTGGGTGACAGCAAGACTCCTTCTCAAAAAAAAAAAAAAAAAGAAAGAAAAGAAAAGAAAAAAAAGAAACCAGTTCTACGTGTCTATCTGTACTTATTCATGTATGTGTGCAGATATACAGAACAAAGTGCCGGCTTTCCCTCGCCCCTCCTGGACAGCTCCACTAGCCCTGGCCTGGCCTGCAGGTGGGGCCTGACACTTCTTCACTGATCTTCGTCCCACAGTGGCACAACTACAAGACAGGAACTAATAAGAAGTAACTGAATGCCCACTCTAGGCCAGGTCCTTGCTAGGACTGAATATGTGTTTGTCGAGGGTGGCTAAGTCTCAGCTGAGGCTGACCAGCACCGCCAGAAGTCATCCCGTTGTGACTCCTGCCTCCACACCAGATGGCTTCTTCCCACACCAGTCAAACCAGGGTCTCCCTTTCTCTAGGTCTGGGACCAGGGGTCAGCAAAAGGGTTTGTGCTCTGTGGCCCATGCTAAACCCTGGGAGGGGAGATGGGGAGCCAGAGGAAAGAGTATCTGCCCCCACAGTCTGCTGCGGGTGGTAAAAGAAGTAGGGTTCTGATGGCACATACAGAAACCAAACTCCAGTCAACTTGAGCTACAAAGGAATTGGTACCGAGACTCATGGAAGGGGTACTGACAGAACTCATGGGAACCAAAGAGCCAGACTTGAGAGCCAGTGAAAGCCAAGGTTCAGGAAACGTGATGCACAGTGCCTGTCTTGTAACCAGTACTGCCTGGTCAGGACGCTGTCACTGCCACACAGCCCTCATGGCCAATATCCACCACTCCATTGTGTACCTTGCTCTCATGGCCAACCCCCTCAACCACCTTAAGTTGAAGCAGTTCTCTTAGGTTACACCCCAGTAAGACCATAAAATAGGAAGAGGTAATTCCTTCAAAAAAAAAATCAGGTTGCCAGCCAGGGTGGTTCACGCCTGAAATCGCAGCACTTGGGGAGGCCAGGGCGGGCAGATTGCTTGAGCCCTGGAGTTCGAGACAAGCCTGGACAACGTGGTGAAACTCCATCTCTACAAAAACATTTTAAAATTATCTGAGCAAGGTGGCGCATGCCTGTAGTCCCAGCTACTCAGGAGGTTGAGGTGGGAGGATTGCTTGAGTACCGGAGGTGGAGGTTGCAGTGAGCTGAGATCACATCACTATCACTGCCACTGCACTCCAGCCTGGACAACAGAGCCAGACCCTGTCTCAAAAACATAAAATAAAATAAAAAAGAAAAAGTAAAAAGAAAAGAAATCGGGGGCAGGCGGACAGGAAATGGGCAGCTTCCAAATGGCAAGTGGCCAGGACAACGGATGCTAGGACATAGGTATCAGACAGAGCTACCCTAGACCAGCAAAGCCTTCTGTGCCGAGGGCGTGGGTAATGGCCATCCAGGCATGTGGGGAAGATGTGTTGAGCACCTCCTTGAGGCTGGCCTCGCACCAGGCTCTTTCCACGTATCATGACCTTCATCCTCACTTCAGCCCTGAGACATGGGCAGTATCATCTCCAAATACAGATGGGAACATGGCGGATCAGAGGCAGGAAATGACTTGCCCGATGTCATCACCTACCAACAGGCTGAATTGGGACTTGAACCAGGATTCTGGCTGTTCTCTCCCCCTGCTCCCCACCCACAATGTGGGAAAGCCACTGCACTGCTGTTTGACCAGCTCCTCAGGATCGCAGCAGGGCCTTCAGAACTCTGTGTTAGCGGCACTCTCTTGGGCTCTCTTCTCCCTCTCCCTCCTTTCCTCATTCCCACCTCTAGAGCTCAATCTATCTAATCTAAGCAAATTTCTGAGCTTGGTTTAGAAAGGGTGCTTGAGGCCTTTGGTGCCAGGCGGCCTGGTGGGCAGAGGCAGGGCGAGCTGTGGTCACATTCCCTGGAGGCTTTCCTGCCAGCTCTCTGCAAGGCTGGCCTGGATCCGTTGGCTATGGGCAGGGCCTGGGAAAGAGCTTCAGTCCCGGAGGGGACAGAGCAAGGAGTTCCTATTTCTCTGCTGCCTTCTACCCACTCCAACAGCACTGAGGCAGGCATAAGGCTGCGTGGAAAGCAGGAGGAGTGCAAGATGGCTACAGAAGGTAACCCAGGCTATCCAAGGGAGAAGGAGAGGATTCTTCTGGCTGGAGGGTGGTGACGTGGAGGGTTCTCCTGCTATCCTATCCCTCCTCTGAGCTGACTACCCAATCAGCCACGTTGGTGGCTGGCTCTCCTACCCTCCCTCCCCACTCTACTGGCAGAGCACAACTATCAGGACTCAAACCCTTTCCAGGCACTTAGACTACTTCATGGGCTCCTGGCTTCTCACTCACACTAGGTGAGTTGCCCTCTTAGAGAGATGAGTCTTGGGGGACCCTGGATGGGTCTGTTCAGGGCCTCAGGCAGGTCTAGGCCATTGGCTTTGAGGCTTATACTCTGCAGCCATGGTTCAGGGGGATTAGCAGTTCTCTGAACTCACACTTAGAAATCCTTGACCTGTTCCTCTTGGCCCATCAGCTATATGGTAAAATTAAGGACTGCAGCCTGGAGAAAAAACTTCCTTCCCGCTGTTGCTTGACTGAGCTGCCATGAGCAATGCCAGGAGGTACGTGGGTGTCAGTGAATAGGACAGAGAGACCTGCAGGTGCAATTCCAACCCTGCCGCTATTTGCTGTGTAACCTTGGGTAAGGCCCTCCCCTCCCTAGCTTCCTATTACAACCCCTAGGTCACAGAATTGCTGGAGGCTCAAATGAGTCAATGGTTATAAACAAACTTTGTAACACAAATAATTTATTGAGTGCTCACTAACTGCCAGGCACTGTTCTAAGCACTTTCTAGTATTAACTCATTTAAGTCTCACAGCAACCCTGTGACCTAGGGACTTATGGTTATCACAATTATACAAGGGGACTGGGGGAGACCTAAAGCACAAAGAGACTGTGTAACTCACCCGAAGTCACAGAGCTACTAAGTAGTAAACCAGGAGTTAAGCCCAGGAGACAGGAGTTAAGCCCAGGAGACTTGGCTCCAAACACTTCCCTTTAAACACTACGCTACACAGACAGTCCCTAACTTATAATGGTTGGACTTAGAATTTTTTGACTTTCCAAAGCTGCAAAAGCAATAGGCATTCAGTAGAAACTGTAATTCAAGTACCCATACAACCATTGTTTTACTTTCGATACAGTATTCAATAAAATACATGAGATATTCAACACTTCATTATAAAATACACTTTGTGTTAGATGACTTTGCCTAACTGTAGGCTAATGTAAGTGTTCTGAGCACGTCTGAGGTGGGCTAGGCTAAGCTAGGATGTTCAGTAGATGAAGTGTATTAAATGAATGTTCGCCTTATGATATTTTCAACTTATGATGGATTTATCTGGACATACCCAACCTTAAGGTGCATCTGCACTATTAAAGGCTGCACATGCCTCTGTATGATTTTTAAATAACTGCCTCTAACTAAGGCTGATTGTGGTGTTCTTCAGAGAGGAGGCTCTAAGGGAAAGCAAATGAGGATTTGGGGAGGAAAAAACAAGTGAGTGCCTGCTTTTTGAAGCTGGTGGAGGTATGCAGAGGTCAGCTTGTGCCTGTCCTGGCTAGGAGCCTGGGGCCCCTTGGATTTGGGGGAGCCTCTGGGCGGCTCCCGTTCGCTCTGGCTGCGGGAGCAGGTCGGTGAGACAGGAGCAGCGGGTGAGCCGCTAATCAGAAGCAGCGGGCCTGCCCAGGCTGCGCCCCGATCGCTTGCCTCGCTCCTATGCAGCAGTGAGCGCCTGCTGAAAGGCCTCCGCTGCACCCCGGAGTACTGGCTGTGGCGGGGGCGGCGGCGGTGGCGGCGGCGACGGTGGTGCGACGGCGGCGGTGTGAAGATGAAGAGCCCGCGAAGCCCCTCCCCAGGGGCAGGCTGCCCGCCACTTTGCTTTGATAGCCTGATCCAGGAGGCAAGTCCGCAGTCCCGCAGCTCCTCAGGCGCTGCACGCATTCTTCCCGGCCGAGAAGGAACGCGGCGAGCTAACGGGATCCAGATGTAGGAGTCCTCTGGGCTTGAACCCCAAATACCCCAAATACCAGCCAGGCCACTGGGAGACCTGGGGATGTGCAGGAGGCGTGCTGGGGACTCCCGGCCTCATGGCCTCATCGAGGGCCTGGAACCCACCCTCAAGCCCCCTCCAGTTGTGCTCCAGCGGCCTGAGGGCAAGATCTGGAGCCTGGGCCCAGGCCTCTCCTCCCTCTTGATTCTGTGCTTGGTCCTGGTGGTTAGCCTGCCAGGCTCCCCAGCTCTTTCCCCATAGGAGATGAGGAGCCTGGTGGGTAGCTCTGAGGCCCCTGGAAGAGGTTATGTGCTCCTGTTGGACTCAGAAGCCCTATCCTCTGACACTGCCACCACACTCGGTTCTGTCCCCAACCTGAGCTGTCCCTCTTTGTCCAGAGGGGACTTTGGGCAGCCATGACACCCAAGGATCACAAGACTTGAGTGCCAAGTCTTGGGTGCATGTCACTTCAGTTTTCCAGGGCTCAGTTACCTCATCCCTAGAATGGGAGTATGTGTGGGCAGTTCTGCCATATGAGGAAAAACGGATCCCAGCCCTGAAAGCTGAACCTGGCACCTGGTGGCTCAGAGGGAAAGGAGGCAACTCTCCAGAGACCTCTGGAGTGGTGCCCCCGCCCCTACTCTTACATGCTTGCTTTTTCTCCCACAGGGCCTGGCCATGCTAAGCAGAAGGAAAGGGACTGGCAATGTGTGTTTGGGTCCCTGCTGCAGGAACAAGAGGCTGGGAGCAAAGTTTGGGCAGGCAAATCTGGGTGCCTCCTTGGACATACTCCTTTAAGAGCGGTGCGACTCAACCTATGGCGGTAAGATGTGATCCCAGACCAACAGGCATTACTGAGTATGTGGCAACACAGAGTATTGGATAAATGGTGTGTAATATAATATGATGGACTCTTAAAACTTCCCTCATCCTCAAGCCCTTTTTCAGTCTCCAACAAGCCCAGAGAGCCTGAAATTGCACCATTAGCACTTTACAGCAAGTTATTATTTGCCATTGACACCACAGTGTGAATTAGTTGATTAGCTTGCTGGAGGACCAGGAGTGATGGGGGTGGGGGAGATCATTTCAGAGCCTGGAAGGATAGATCTGGGCCTGACTCAGGTGCAGAGACCAGAGTGCCAGGCCCCCAAGGAGCCGGCACAGGGGGACTGCACCTTCCAGAGCGCTGGACTGAGAAACAGAAAACCCACGTTCAAGTTCTGCCATTGTTACTAAGTTGTATGCCCAGAGTCAGGTCATGCCCCCTTTCTGAGCCTCAGTGTCCTCATCTGTGCAGCAGGTAGAGCCTGCTCTGGATAGGGACAAGGAAGGTAGAGTAGTCTCTGAGTGCTATCTTAAGGAGAACATTCAAAGATTTTAATGTCCCAGCAAAGCTCTGAGCTGGGCCCAGCCCAGAGTCTCCCTATGGTCTTGAGAAAGCAGAGGAAACAAGGTCTTAGGGGGAGAAATTCTGGGCAAGAGGATTGGGGAGTAGGGGGTTCCTGCTTTGTGGGAGACCCAATCCCTGGTCTATACAGACTCAGAAAGGTAGATAAAGAGGGGAGGAAAGAAGAGGGAGTGAGAGGGCTAACTCCAGCCTATTCCCCTCACTGCATTCGCTTTTAAAATAAAACCCATTTATATATAAATGTTGGCCTGATGCCCAGTCTCTGTAGAAAAGCTTTTCTGTATTAAACGCTACAATGAATTAAATTAACCATAATGATTTCTTTGTGAATGGAAACCTCTCTCTCCTCTCTCTCTCTCTCTCTCCCTCCTTCTCTCTCTCCCCCCACCCTTTCCCCCCTCCTTTGTGACATGGTTTTGATCAGGTTTTCTCCTCCCTCTTCAACTCCAACACCCCCCACCCCACCTCTCACCCTCCACCCTTCTACTCCACCACCACCCCTGCCAGCAGCGCTGCCCTCCCACCAGTGACTAGTTCTGTGGGCCCTTCCCAGGTTAAACTGATGCCTTCTGGCTTCCAATGGGGAGCAGAAATCAGCAAGCTTAGGGGACTCGCACAAATGTAGCTGAGGGCATGCCCTGGGAAAGCATGTGCCCACTGTGGCTTCCATGTGAGGTTTTCCAGCTGTACAACACTTCTCTCAGTCTCACTTCACCTGTAAACTGGAGTGAGTGGTATTGAGGTCAACAAATGAATGCGGGGAAAGTGTAAGGGGGCTATTCCTGTGGGCATGTGTGTACACTGGCTGTGCCCAGGAAAAGAGTAGATGGGGGTCCTTTGTGGGACATGCCTGAGAACAATACCTACCCACAGAGCAATCTCCAAGTGTGGGTACCTGGACTCTTGTCCTTGCTCATACATTTAGCCATGTGTATATGCATGTCAGGAACACGAGTGCATATGCAGCTTGATCTTCTAGGATCCTCCCCCAGGGCTCTGTGGAGAGAAATCAGACACGGGCTTTGCCTTCGAGGCACTCACAGATGCTGTGCAAGGAGAAATGACCTGAAGAGAGGCTCGGACTTCCAGCTGGGAATAACCAAGGAAGGCTTCCGGAGGGTTGTAGCTCTTAACCTGGGGGCCAGAAAGGGCGGGCCGAATAACAATAACCTTTCCCATAGACAGAGAGCTTTACATGTCCAAGGCCCTTTTATAGGCATTATGTCATTTCTCCCACACACCAAGCCTATAAAGTATGTGTTATTATCCCCATTTTAGAGATGAGAAGACAGGACTTCAAGTCTCCAATACCAGTTTACTCTACAGCCATAGCCTGGCCCCAGCCCATCACACATTTGATCTCCACCAGGCCAAGCCAACCAACACAGTGACTCCAGTCCTCAAGCTGTGACTCACACAGCTTTCCCCTCCTTTTGTACCATCACCTCACAGGTACATCCTTTCCATACCTCAGTATCTCCATCTGTACTATAAGAAGTGCCCCCAGAGCCCAACCCACAGCCCTCAAAATTACCAGGCCATTGTATGCCTCTGAGTCTCTTCCCAAACTGCATCCTCTGCCTCCTTGTCCACCTTCCAAACACCTGTTTACCTTTCAAGTCTCCCAGCACCCCTCAGTACAATGCAGTGGCTGTCTCTTTTGCCCTCCCTCCCTGCACTCTGAACAATATCCCAGCAGGACACTCAAATAAGACATTTGAATGCTTTGTGGACATGGCTGTGCCTCCCACCAGATGGTGAGCTCAGAGACAGTGGGAGTGATCTCTGATGCATTTCTGTTTCTCTGGGGCCCAACGCAGGACAAACCACTGAGATGTTTGTGGAAGGGGTGAGGTGTACGGGGCTGGGGAGAGGGGCAGATGGTCTTTTCAATGCAGAGTCTACTGAGGTACTTGTGGCCTTCATTCAATCAAAAACTGTTAGGATAAATGAACATTTATGATAGTTCTAGGATATATCAATTTTGAGATGGTGAGGGCAAAGCCAGGGTGCTGCCATCCACTGATTGCAAGCTGGAAACAGGAAAGACAAGTGTACTAAGGTTGGGGGTAGTGATGTGAGATGGATGACTCCCAGGGCTATGAA
This sequence comes from Colobus angolensis palliatus, assembly GCF_000951035.1. NCBI lineage: Eukaryota > Metazoa > Chordata > Mammalia > Primates > Cercopithecidae > Colobus > Colobus angolensis. Next base: position 2,767,412 of record NW_012115333.1, on the reverse strand, counting down.
GCCTTCCTGCTGAGGCTAAAAAGCCTCTGGAAAAATAGGTCCCAACAGCCACAGGGCACAACAGGCAGATGCTGCCGGCCCAAAAGAACAAATCCATCACACAAAGGCAGATTTCTTTCTAGAAGGCTGGAATCCTCTAGAGGCTTTGTGGAGAGGGGAGACACGGGAGCCTGATAAAGGGGCAACATCTTAGAGTTTCACAGGCATGAAGGGCAGGGACGTGGAAGGGAAGTCTGCCCCTGCCCTTTCTGTTTCACTCAACTGCCCTAAAACTGGTGGGCACTGGCCCAGCCCCAGCACTTGTAGGGTTGTGCCTGGATTCTAAATGCATAGATAGCCATATCTGACAGAGGCCAGAGATGTTAATGAGGCCGTTCCCCAACCTCTATGCCTTTGGAGGTCCCTCAGTAGATGGTGGCCATGGGGGTCACATAGGAGGGAGACCAGGCTATGGGGCTGGCTCAGAAGAGTTTGGCAGGGTGCCAGCAGGCCTGCCCTGGCACAGAGATGTGAACGCATGGCCGTTGCAACTGGTCTAATTGCTGTCTCATCAGCTCTCCCAGGGGCTCATTCCAGAGCCAAGCAAAGGGAGGTTTCTGCTGTGAGACTTGAGGGAGCCTGAAGAGAGGTGGAGGGGCCGGCACTTTGAAAGGCACTGACAAACCCCAGCACGCCCAGGGCAGAGACCCAAGTCTGGGGGGTATGGCGGGGAGAGGCAGGGAGCAAAATAGCCAGGAGGGAAGGGACTAACTTTCCCATCAGCTGCTCTTGGCTCCCCCATTGATCCTGTGTCTCCCTAGTTAATGTTCCATATCTCCTTTTCCAGGGTCCTCACTGGGCTGTCCCCACTTCCCCACCTGTCCTCCACACCTAAGACTACTGCTGACAGTTTCCCACCCCTACTTCAGCTCTCACCCAGGACCTCAAAAACCTAATTACAAGAAGTCAGAGGACACTTTTTCATCCTTAACTAGTGAAACCTCTCAGCCACATTTGATATTTGTGACTACTTCCTGCTATGTGACAATTGCGACTCTCTCTACTCAGACATGGCTTTCCTAGTTCTCCTCTGGCTTGACAATTCTTTCTCAGTCTCTTTCCCAGGCCCCTCTTCTCCAGTATGCCCCTGAAATGTTGGGTCACCTCCCCTACAGATGCTCTCCCTGGCTCTCTCAGCCTCTCCTGCGGCTTCCACCACCTCCTCTCAGCAAGTGAATTCCATGTAACCTCAGCCTGGGCTACTCCCCCAGGCATCAGCCAGTACAGACATTTACCCAGTGGTCATCTTCAAAGACACTTCAAACCTACCTTACCCCAAACAGAATTTATACTCCCAGACCACACATCATTTCTCCAGACCCACACCACACTTCATTTCAGCTTTATTTCTCCAGGGGTAACCCCACCATCCACCCAAGTTCCTGGCTAGAAACCTTTTCTCCTCCCTCTCCCTTGCTCCTCACATCTAATTAGTTACTGTGACCTGCCAATTTTACCTCCTTAATAGCTCTGGAATCCATCCCAAGCATTCCATCCCTACAAACACGGCCGGAATCCAGGCCTTTATCATTTCTCTGCCACCAGAGTGCGTCCTCCTCGGACCAGCCTCCACACTACAGCCACTCAGACCTTTTCTGCAGACAAATCTGAGCATGTAATTCTCCAATTCAAATCTGCCAGTGACTCCCCACTGCCCCCAGAGGACAGTCTAAGTTCCTGAGCCTGGCGCACAGGCCCTTCAGATCGGGCCCCTGCTCACCTATCCCACCTCCCAGCCCTGCAAGGGATTGTGCTTTCATGCTCTGCTCTATAATCTCACCTTACTCTTCTGCTGGCAAGTTTCTACTCACACAAGCAGCTTGGTGGAGTGGTTGAGAGTGTGGGCTCAGGGCCCTGACTGCCTAACCAGGAAAGTCACTTATCCTCTCTGGGCCTCAGTTTCCCTATCTGTAAAGTGGCGGTGAAGACTGTTTTTACCTCTTAAGGTTGTATTTGTCTTACAAGGGAATAAATTAGATCATGCATGTAAAGCACTTATAACAGTGCTTGATACACATTAAGCACTGTATATTGTTAGCCACTATTTATTATTCCCCTTCAAGAACCAGTGCAGACAATACTGTATCTGTGAAGCCACACCCTCCTCTGAGACTACGTGCGCCTCTTCTGGTTCCTTCTGGGACTCTAGAGCCCTGGCTAACTTCTGTCACAACACTTGAGACCATCTGCCTGCTGTTTGACCTTTCTCCCTTGCTATTTGATATCAAGGACTGAAGTCTACCCATCTTTGCATCTCTAGCACCTAGCCCATGTCTTCTCATATGGGCCTCAGACTAGCCTGAGATCAGACCAGTACTGTAATATTATCATGTCCATTTTGCAGATGAAGAAATTGAGGCTCAGAGAGGTAAAGGCAATTTTCCAAGATCGCACAGCTAGAAATTAGCAAAATGTGGGTTTAAACCTAGGTCTGCAGGATTCTGAACTCCATGATCTTTCTACTTTATCTAACTCCTTGGGGGAGGGGAGTCTTGAAATCTTGTCCTAGAAGGAAGGAGTAAAGAACTAGTGGATGCTCTGCCTAGAGGAGAGACAACTCAGGAGCAAGGAAAATCCCCTCCCTTCCCACCCATCTGTCTGAAGCCTACTGGTGCTTATATGTGTGTTTCAATGTTGATGCCAACGCATGTGTTGGACACGTGTGCAATGAGGTCATGCCAGAATGCTAGAGATGGAAACCTTAATCTCAGAGCCCCTGCTCACCTTTATATGGTTCTCCAGGGTTTACAAAATGCTTTTGCATCTCATCTCATCATTTGATCAACCTCACGCACCTGGGATGTGGCAGTCATGCCCCAGACAGGGCAGTGAACTGCCGCAAGTCACCCAAAAGTGGCAGAGCTGGGACTCCAACATTTAGTCAATGCATAAAGTCTGCAGCAAGCCCCTTCCTTCCAGCAGGAAGCCTGAGGATTCTGAGACTGTGGCTGGGGACGTCATTCCCCCAAAGAAAAGGGGATGTGAATGCTGGGTGTGACCCAACCTAGAGAGAGAAGAGGTGAGAGAGAAGGTCTCTCAGACTCAGGGTGCCCATCTGCAAATGGAATAACACCCCCACCCTCACGTGGTAAAATGAAACAAATGCCTGGTGTGTCCTAAGCACCCAACAGATACAACACTGCACCTTAACTCGTGGAAAGCTTGTTTGAAACAGTGGCAAAGGTGTTCAAGGAAAGTCTACCTGTCAAGAATTAGGCAGAAGTGGGTTTTGAAATGCCATCTCTGCCCCTTACCAATTGCGGGGCCTTGAGAAAGTCACATAAACCTTCCAAGTTTTTGCTGTCTCATTTGTAGGATGGAGACAATGAAGTCTACCTGACAGAATCGTTGTGAACGGCCACATGCCGAGTATGTGTGTAAAATGGCTGACACAGGAGCTGGCACTAATAGTCATTATTATTGTTCTCAGATTAGATGGCAGAGCCAGTGAAGACGACCCTGGAACCATACCACCTGGGTTCTAAGCCCAGCTTTACCTACTAGCTATGTGACCCTCAGCAAGTCACTTCACTTCTCTGTGCCTTGGTTTCTTCAGCACACAGATGGTTGGGATTAAATAAGTGACTACATGTCAAATGCTTCTGGCACAGGGTACATGCTGAGTGTTGGTGAGCATTGTTGTTATCAAAGGCCCGAGAGGCATGAAATAGCGTCCCTCTTCGCCCAAGGCATCACATCCCCTTCATGAACAAAGACATTAGCTGAGGCCAGTTGGAATAGATTAATGGGGTTCCTTTCATTCAGCTTCCTAAAGGCATAAAATGACCCCTCCCTAGCTGGGGCCCTGCTTGTAAGGATAGCTGTGTGCAAGCCAGACTTCAGCCAAAATGCCCTAGGCTCTCCCCTAGATTCAGCCAGAACTGTCCAGATTCGTTGCAAAGGGCTTTGTTGGGCTCGGAGAGCTCAGAAACCATTTGCTATCCCTCTTCCTTCTTGGGAGGCCAGAGGTGGCCGTTAGGGAATAGATCCACCGTTTACACACCTAACTCTGGCCCCCATGGCTATGGGCGGTAGGGGCTTGGCTACTTGGGCTCAGCAGCAGCAGCAGCAGGAGGGCCGGGTAGGGCAGAGTTGGGGGCCAACACCTGGGGTCCAGGCCCAGACGGTGGAGGGCCGACAATGCTCCCTGAAGTTCCTGTTCTGGCTCCATTTACAACAGGCTTCCCGGAGTCACGGTGCATTTTCCCAGGAGCCTGCTCTCGGCTTTCATAGCTGTCTCCCACCACCCAGACCCAGCTAGGCCGGCCTTCGGGCACCCAGAAGGAAGCAGGAGCCCAAGTCCTGGCTCACTTGGGTCAGTGCTTGGGCTGGCTCGCCGCGGCTTTCACACACAACTCTGCAGCCGCGAGGAGATGACCCCTCCCCTCCCCTCCCCAGGAGCAGCCCGGCCCCGCCCCGCCCCCAGTGCCGCGTGGAGGGAAATCAGGAGAAGCTGAGGAATTGTTTGTAATTAGTGTGTTTTTAAAGGCTTTTCCGTGAGCCTTCAGCCGATTTCGGGGGAGGGCAGCTTGCCAGGGAGCATTGAAATGGAAATCCTGTGTTCTAGCCGGGACCCTCTTGGAAGGAGATTCTTCCCAGAGAAAAGACCAGAAGCCCCGCCCCGTCCCCCGGGTCCCCCGTGCGCGGCTGTGGTCATGGCGGGCTCAGCGATGTGTGGCGGCTTTGTGGAACGGCATTCCTGGCCAACGGGCCTCAGCTCTGCCTCAGGACCCCGCCATTCAGCCCCCGCATGAAAGGCCGCTGCCGGGCCCGCAGCTCCCACTCTCCCCCACCCCAAGGACGCACCCATTCACCTCCTCTCACCACCGCATCTCCCTTTCCCCCACTTTCCCCAAACGGGAGGCGCTGGCCCTGGAACATGGCACATCCAGGGCTACCTCCTCCCAAGTTACCCAGAGGTCATGTGTACAAGCAGCAATTCTAAGAACAGCCCCTCAGGCGTGAGCGGCATTTTACAGTTTGCAATGCCTTTGCACATCCACCAGGCCAGTTATTCCTCGTAGCAACCCAGTGAGGAGCTTCTATTATTATCAGTTCTCAAATGGGACTGGGGGAGGGGAATGCCTTGCCCAAGGCCCCTGGGCTAGCAACTCACAGAGCTGGGCCTAACCCAGGGGTCTGCAGGATGTCTCCTAACATCCCCACCCCAGGCTGCCTCTCCCACACGCTGGCTGACACGCAGGCAGGACTGTTCTTCTGGTGCAATCCCTGGGCCTTGTGGTCTGGGATCATTTCCTGTGGCCTAAAGTACTTATTTGCAAGTTGTAAGGACTGCCGGGTTTCTGGAAGCCTCGCTGAATGCTTCCAGCTGGGAATTTAACCTTCTCAGACCCAGCTGTGGATCATGAGAGCTCTCTTAGTTCCCACCCATTTTCCTGGAGCCCCCTGAGATAAATTAGTTGTGTCTGGGTGGGGACAATGGAGGAGTACTGGACTGGGATCCAGAAGACCTAGCCTGGGCCTGGCTCTGACACCCACTTGCTCTGTGACCTTGGGCAAGTCCCTTCACCTCTCTGATCGCAAATCAAGGCTTAGAAACTGTGCTTCCCTGCCTGAGTTTGCAAGCCCAGCCTCTTGTTTTCACTGAAGTATGAATGGAATTGACCTTCCCTTCCGCAGTTCCTCCACAGCTCAAGGTCTTGTGAGACCCTTGGAATTGTTGCACCTGAGAGCTGATTAGGTAGGCCCCTGAAGATAGTGGAAACCACTCCCCCCATCCTCCAGCATCAGACAGATGGGCAAACTGAGGCACAGGAAAGGGGAGCCAGTTGCTCAAGGTCATCCAGGGAAGCTAATAGTAAGGTCAGGATTAAAATCCAGATCAACAGAGGTGATACCAAAGGTAGTGTGAGAGATTTTAGTTTCCTATACTTTTCCACCACTTCCCCAAGCCTTTCTATTATTCACATTTTACACATTATTATTAATTATAACATTAAAAATAAATGCATAGTTAAAATCCTGTGTAAAATGTTTATAAAGGTATCTTCAGAAAACTTTCCTCTTTTTATGTATCTGTAACACACATCCTCTGAGCATATACAGTGTTTGCTCAGCACATGCAGCCTCAAGGGGTGGCTAACCTCCCACCAGATCTCTGCTGCCCTCAAGGCCCTCTTATAGAGAGACTCAGTAGGCATGGGCCCCTTGCACTCTTTCCAGAAGCCTCCTCTTCGTGTTTGGGAACACACAACACCCGTGGGTACCTTCTTTTGGCCCAAGACCCCACCCCTCCTTAACTAGGGGAGGCTTCTCAGACACAGCCCCACCCTCCTCCACTTCTGCCCTTATATTGGTTCTAGGAAGACAAAAGTACAAGGAGGAGAATCCGAGATTTACAAAGGAATAAAGTTTCATGGATGTTTCAGAGGTGACTCTGCCTGCCTTTCCCTCATGTCCTCCTCCTTCATAAAGGAAGCTTTTTTTTTTTTGGCAGAGTCTCACTCTGTCACCCAGGCTGGAGTGCAATGGCACGATCTCAGCTCACTGCTGACCTTCACCTCCCAGGTTCAAGTCATTCTCCTACCTCATCCTCCTGAGTAGCTAGGGTTACAGGTGCCTGCCACCACGCCCGGCTAATTTTTGTATTTTTAATAGAGACGGGGTTTCACCGTGTTGGCCAGGCTGGTCTCAAATTCCTGACCTCAGGTGATCTGCCCGCCTCGGCCTCCTGAAGTGCTGTGATTACAGGCATAAGCCAACGCGCCCGGCCCTAAAGGAAGCATTTCTGAGCCTTCCCTAGTCCACAGAACATCAAGGAACTACAGCATGCTACAGTTCCAATAAGCCCTTACATATCTCCATTTCAACCTCCTCAGGTTACAGATGAAGAAACTGAGGCCCAGAGAGGGGGCAGGAACTGAGAAACCTGGCAGAAGAGTGAAGACCAGAAACCTCTTCTGCCTCCACAGCCAATATTTTCCCACCATCCCCTGTACCCTGCTGCCTCCTGCATACACGTACAGGCTCACCCGTGTGTGTACTAATGCAGGTTGACGGCTGCTGGGAGGGTCACACATGGAGCCACACACTGGCCCATTCACTCTGACACATACCCCAGCTGGCCGTCCCCAGATACACACTCCACCACCCCACTCGCCCACTTGCCTGCAACTACCCATCCCATCCCCTCCTCGCCATCCCCTCACACAGGCGCACCCACACTGATTCACAGGCCTCTCCCTACTGGCTGCCCTGGGTCTCCCTTTGTTGATATGACTGCCCGGAGCTGCGCAGAGAAGGTGCTGAGGCAGGGGAGACAGGGAGGGGTGTGTTGGGGGGTTGGGGGAGTTGTATGAATGTAGACTGGATCCAGAAGGCTCCAACTGGGAGATGTGAGGCTCACCCACAGTTTGGATAGAGCAAAGCAAGGGGAAGACTCTCTAGTGTTTGGAGAGGGAACAGGAGAAAGAGACAAGCGCTAAATAGCCCAAGCAAGGTAAGCTCAGGAGTGGAGGGGCTGGAGCCCCATTCTGACAAAGCTGGGATGAGGTCCTGGAAGAGTAGCCTGGCAGCCATCCAGAAAGTGTCAGTTCGGGGACCACTGGACATTAGTCTAGACTGGAGGTAGGTGAGGGATGGAAGTGGGGGGCAGCCTCTCTAGAGCTTGGGGAAGAAATTGCTGAGCTGGAGAGAGGCCAGGCAGAGGTCCCCAAGCAAAAAGCTATGAGTTTGATAAGTCTCTTGGGCTTTATGAGATTGGACATTGCCTGACACCCTGTGGGTGGCAATCTGTGATTATTAGATAAATGAATGAATGAGCTCTGTCACCCTTTGCCATTGTCATCACAATGGCCTGGGCCTGAGCCCACCACACAGTCCTGGCTGACTTGGTGTGGCTGGCTGCATGGGGAAGGTTTCAAAGGACAGTGCCTTGAGAAAAGGAACTGAGCCCTTGGGCACCGCTAGGTGAGATGGCACAATGGGGCACAGCAGGTGGGGCCCTGGGTCATCATCAGCCAGAGCTAGCAGGGCCCCTCCTAGTCTTTTTTTTTTTTTTTTTTTTGAGATGGAATCTCACTCTGTTGCCCAGGCTGGAGTGCAGTGGTGCGATCTCGACTCACTGCAGCCTCCGCCTCAGGGGTTCAAGCCATTCTCCTGTCTCAGCCTCCCGAGTAGCTGGGACTAGAGACACATGCCACCACACCCGGCTAATTTTTGTATTTTTAGTAGAGATGGGGTTTCACCATATTGGTCAGGCTGGTCTCGAACTCCTGACCTCAGGTGATCCACCCACCTCGGCCTCCCAAAGTGCTGGGGTTGCAGGCATGAGTCACTGTGCCCAGCCCCCTCCTAGTCATCTAATTTAACCTCTTCCCCACTCTCTTAGGTGAGGAACCTGAGACTCAGACTGGGAATGAATTTTCCAAGATCCTGCAGCCCACTGGTGACAGGGCTCAGCCTGGGGCTTGCCTTGCTCACCCAGTTCAGGCAGCTTACTGCTTCCCCTAGCTCTCACCTCCTAGCTGCCTCAATCACAGCACTCTCAGCCGCTGAAGTCTGCTTGGGAGCCTTGAGCCAGTGGCTTCTGGGCCTGGGAGAGATGTGAAGAAACCAGGAAGGATAGAGAACATATAAAGTAAGAGGAGAGATGAACTTCTCTGGGGGAGCAGAGGAGGAACTACCGGGTCATAAGTAGAGTTGTGCATCTAGGAGACAGATGTCCATTCCAGCCCTTTTCTGCCACTCTGATGCCACTGAGGTCGAGCCAGTTGTTCCTCACTCTCAAAAAGTCCACAGGGCAAGGTTTATGTTCCCCATACACCACACTGTGTGCACCCGCATGCACACACACACTGATGCACATGCACAGAGCCCTAGGGGGGAATCTGTCCCATTATGTGACAGAGGCAATGGTTATAAAGACAGTCTCTGTCCCTCCATCTCACAGTAGGGCCTAGCATTGTAGTTAGAAGGGAAGTACTGGGTGGCTTGGGGGACAAAGGCCCTTGGATTCCATACACCCCCGATGGATATTTTTCTTGTTAACATACAATGCTGCTTGCATAACTGGAACTGGCTAGACACTGTGAGAAATGTTTAGTGCTTGGGAAAAAAGCAGGAGGAGGAATAAACAGCCACAAAGCCACAGGGTCCCAGGGGCTGCTTTCCCAAAGATGGCCTGCTACCCCCACCCTCCCACATTCCATGAATGGGGTTCTGGAAAGGAGGCTGCGAGGAGTGAGCAAGCGCTCCTCTCAGCCACACCAAATGGCCCACTGGGTATGCAGGGCCTGTCTCTTTGTACAGAACCCAAGGTTCTCTGTGGCCTCTCATCTTTTTGTCCAGCTGACCTAGCAGGACCCTCTGGTCCTGGATTCTGGTCAGATCCAATCTCTAGGGTGGGTCCAGGCTGGGTGAACAGCAGTTGGACAACTGTCAGGGCCTAAGCCGAAGGGATGTCTCCACACGCCTAATCAGGTCTATGTAGAAAAACCAGTTGTTTCTATTCAACCCAAACCCCAGTCTTGGCCCTAATTCCAGTGATAAAGTGATCCCTGAGATGGTAAGCAGTGGCTTAAGGATGTGGGAAAGATGAGGGGGAGATGATCAAAGAAAACTGATTTTATCAGATGATTTGGGAAAACTTCTTTGGCAAAAATGTGGCAAACTCCTTTGTCCCCTCAGCTGGCCCCCTTAGCATTGTCAAATGCGTAGGCCTTCTCTTTAAATACAGGGCTAGGATGAAAGGACAAGGGAAAATGGGCCCAGATGCCTCAACTCAAGTGTGCAAGGAGATGCATATGGGTACGTGTGCAAGGCCAATGAGCAAAGATGGCATGATGCCCGTCCTCAGCCACCAGGGCCAAGCCATATGAAAACCACCTTCTTGATGCTTCCCTGGAGCCAACAGGCCCAAGGGTAAATAGTCCTCAGAAATTGACATTCTCTCACTGTAGGCTTTGGGGTGGGGAGGGTGAGAAACATTGTATCCCCTGGCCCCTGCTCCTCAGTTCTTTTGCAGACAACTTCCTGTTGCCATACCCTTAAGCCTTTTCTGGAGGCAAGACTCCCCAGAACTTCATTTTCTTCATGCCCACCTCTGCCTTTCCCATTACCTTTTGGGAGGTGGACTCCTTGAAAGGAGGCCGTGCTAGGCCCCAAGCATCCCATTCCAGTTCTCATTCTGCCTGCCCCCTGGAAAATGGGTAAGGGGGATCTGGTGACTGGCATCCCTGGGTCCTTAAATGAGAAGCATGTTTGTTTATAGCCAGAAGAAATTCATCCCTACTCCCACCCCCTCCCACGTCTGTGTATATGTCTCAGAAGTTCCTGCCATGGCCTCTGCACCAAGCTGGCTGGGGAGGTGGGGTCCCCTCCTCCCACTTCTCCCAACCTTCCCACCCCTGGATCCCCGAGAGGCGGGGCTGAGGCAGCTGCCACATTCGGCGTGGCAGAGCGCTAGCTCAGTACAAATCAGAAACACATTGGAGGCATGCAGGCCGGGCGGGGAGCAGACAGGCCGGGGCTGGGGCCCATTAAGGCCGGAGCCCGGCCGCGCTGTTTACCGTCTCAGCACAAGGTTTCAGGTTTGCCTCCTGATTGTTTGTTTGTTTCAGAGATGAGAAAGGCCAAGAAGGCAGCTGACAAGGACCATGGGGGGCATGGCGGGGAGGGGGCACGGAGGCCCTGGCTCTCACAGGTTCTCCCCACCCTGTGTAGGAGAACTCACCAAGTGTAGGAGAAGCAAGCTGCCTCTTTTCCCTACCCCCACCCCCAAATTTCAACCAGATGTGCAGTCAGATTCTTCCTCTCTTGGTTGGGGGAAACAAAAGAAATTAAAAATGGGACCCTAGAGACACCACTTTATAAAGAACCCTAATATAAAGAAGGGATGAAAGGGAGACACAGGAAGGACTTCCGGAGGTGCAGGTGAAATGGGAGAGGTGAGGGGGGTAGCTCACCCCTTTCCCGAAAGACAAGTTCCTAAAGATTCCTATCTGGGGTTGGGTGGTTGCAGGGAGAGTGGTGCTGCCTGGAAGGATGATTGCTCTGGGAGGTCCCACTGAGTCTCAGATGTAAAGGATTCAAAGATGTCCACAGACATGAATAGAGTCTATATATCTTGATTCAGTGAGTCCTGACTTAATCAGGGCTGGCAGTAGAGACCCTCCTGGAGCCCAGCCCTTCACTGAGAGACAGACTCTGAGGCCCAGGGAGGGGAAGGCATTGCTCAGGATAGCACGGCAGATCGGGTTCTGGACAAAGCCTGCATCAGAGGTCTGCTGGCTCCCAGTCCAGTGCTCTTTTCATTTTGTGCTGCTCCCCTTGCTCAAATGTTGTGATTTTGTAGGAAAGCAGATTCCGGGCTTCTCTCACCCAGTCTCACCCCAGCTAAAACCTAGGGTCTCGGCGTTCTCTTTCAGGGGATCTCTGCAAAGTCTGAAAGTTCTCTCTGGATTTGCCCTGCAACCGCAGCTGCCTGTGAGGGGGTTTCTACTAGTGCCTGCCTCTTCACCCAGGCAAGTCTCAAATTGGTTGTGAACAGTGTTGCCAAATGGTGAGCACCTGAGTTTAGGTGACTGGGCCGGTGACCTTGTTTCTGGAAGCAGAGCTTCCAGCCTGCCACTGGCTAGGCCAACCCAGGCTACCAAGAGTTTCATGCCCAGCACTGTTCAGTCCCTACTCAGCTCCTCCCTCATCTCAGATCTGTCTGCCTCCTTGCCAAGTCTGTTGTAAACCTGGTCTCCTTCCATGCCCACCAGAGGCCAGGCTGAGGGAGTAGAGACCCTCTGGTCTAGCCTGTAGCAGACTCCAAGGCTGTCTCTGGATGCTCTCTGGACTCCTGGAGGGACCTGGACAGAGATGGTCCCCACAACATATACATACTTGCACACATACACTGTTTCCAGAAGCATCTGGTGACGGCTATTCTTCCACTTGTGCCTAGGGAACTGGCCAAGCCTCACCCTACTGTTAAGACTACTAGCCTTGCAGTAACCCATGGCCCATTGTCTACACAAAGCCCTTACCCCAAGGGGCTTTGAAAACGCCTGTGTTGGTGTCCATGCCAACAGTGCTAAGGATCAATGCTAAAGAACAGGTTTGGGGAGATGGTGACCAAGGAGATTACATTCTCTTTCAGTGACCCCCTCCTCTCTCTCTCTCTCTCTCTCTCTCTCTCTCTCACACACACACACACACACACACGCACACACGCACATGCACAAACATCCTCCTCGTTCCTCTCTCTCCCTTTCCCCCCTCACTCCCCAGTTCTCTTTTTTCTTGCAATAAATTCTAAACAGATGGGCAAGTCTTCTACCCCCACTTCTGAAGTTGAGAGGGAATATCAGCCATGGGGGAACCAGAAATCACTCCCTTCCTCAGACTGGATCATCCCAGCCTCTCTGGGCCTCCCTTTCCAGTGTCTCATGCCTCACTGGATTAGGCCAGATATTACAAAGTATTTCCTTAGTCCTTTTTGTTCTGCGTCTACTATTGACACTTGTGCTTTCCTCACTGCAGGGCCTTAAACACAGTGGGGGGTGAGGAGGAGGGAGGGGGGAGGACACACTTTCTAGGATTCAGCTATCTGAAGGGCCAGACCCAGGCTGCAACCCTATTATCACGGGGGAAGGAAAGCTAAACTCTTGGGCATGACTGAGAATATCAATGGAGTGTCGTGTCTGCCTATACAATCTCTCTAAGCCTAGAGACAAGCACAAACAGAAACAGCAGCATTTGGAGCAGTCAAGTGCTGCTTCTTGCTTTGCAGCAAGAGCTGGGTCTTGTTATTTGAGCTATAGACAGAGGGATTTCTATGTCGCTATGTGATTTTCCCTCTCAGCGCCAAGGCCCAGAATCCCTATGCATAGGCAGGGCTGGGACAAAGCCTCTCACATCTCGAAGATGTTCCCAGAATCAGCAGCGGGGACAAAGTTGGGCTGAGCTACCTGGTTTCTTCGGCTTGCAGCCCCTTATGGCTACGGCTGTGGCCACAGAGCCAGCACCCTGACCCCTGGGGTTGACCTTTAAACTCAGCTGAAGCTTCATCTGGACTCTTAGACCCCTGGCTTGGGTGTCATCATCACCTGCAACTGGTTTCACAACAACTTGTGCCTCTGCCTTGCACCCCAGATCCAGCAGCTAACCCCCAAGCTTATCTGTTTGGGCCCATCATAGGACTATGGAAGGATGCCATAAGAGGGACACAATCGCTACTTACTTCTCTGAGAAGTAATAATAGCAATGATAACTAACACCTTTTGAATGCTTACTATGAGCCAGGCACTGTTCCAAGAGCTTTATATGTATGCTATGACGTAGAAACTCAGCATTGCTCTCATTTGAGGCAAGGGACCTGAGGCACAGAGAGGTTGAGTAACATGTCCAAGGTCACACAGCCAGCATATATAAGAAGTGGGATTCAGCCAAGTATAAAGATCATGCCCTCAAGCGCACAATCACTGCCTTCCAGGGCTGCTGCCCTGTTTTCTCAGTCTTCCCAGGATTGCAGTCAGGCCTCTAAACCCCATGCCCTGTGGCTATTCTTCGATGGGCTGCCTATGAGAGTCTTACCAGATGCCACCCACCTGCCTAATACCTCTCCAACTCTCCGACCCTAGGCTCACTGGCCCTCCTGCCTGCCAGGCAGGGCCTTGGCTTCTTGCCATCTGATGGGACCTTCCCCCATTACCTGCCCTGCTCTATCTAGGGCATCTCTTCAGAACCGACAGCATTGTTACCTCTACTGAAGATTTAGCATGGTGCTGTCCAATAGAAATATAATGCGAACCACATATGGAATTTTCTAGTAGCTCAGTTCAAAAAGTATTTTTTAAAAACAGGTGAAATTAATTTTAGTAATATATTTTATTTCACTCAATATATCCAAACTATTATTTCAACATGTAATCAATATAAAAATTATTAATGAGATGTTTTACTTGTGACCTTCCACAGTAAATCTTCAAAGTCCAGTGTTTATTTCTGCTTCCAACACATGTCAATTCCAACTAGGCACAGGTCAAGTGCTGACTAGCCACAGGCAGCAAGTGGCTACTGTATTGAACTGCACTGATCTAGAGACAGAGTGTGGACCTGGAGGGGCCCAGAGTACAGAAGATAACGAAAATAATGCAGAGGCAGGGTCAGTACACTGTGCAAGGGAAGCAGGAAGCGGGAGGGATATTGACTTGGGAGCTAAGAATCCTGGGTTCTACTCTCGGTGCTGATGCTACATGACCAGGGAGTTTGAATAAATACTTCACCTTCTCTAGATATTACAACTATATTACAATGAGAGGATTGGCCTGAAGACTCTTCCAGCTTAAACATTCAACCACCACCTCCTCCTATCTCCCCACACACCGAGGATATCCAGTTATTAGTAAAAATAGAAAGTCCAGTAAGTGATGCAGTTCTCAGGAAGCAAGATGAACACTGGTAGAGCCCCATTTCTCCAGACCATAAAATTGTGGCCTCTTCTGGAAATATCCCTGGTTTTGTGGAACTTGGCCCTTCATTCCTCAGAACCAAAGGACACTGAAACTCGACCTTGGACTGTCACAGATAGACACTTAAATCGATGCAGAGTCAGGTCGCCTTTCCAACAACAGGAGCAGTTTAAGCACAAGTCAGCCCAGGGGTATATCAGGCAGTCGGTTCTCAACTTTTCGAGAACCTTCCTGGCTCAGTGTTTCTCAATCTTCATTCATGCGCATCCACCTCCACATTCTGTGTATCCCATATCAACCAAAAAGGTTTGATACAAGCTTGACTTTCTGGAGGTCAGATCACAGGGAAGAAAATAGGTATGTTGAATCTGCTTCTACAAATTACACATGCCCTTGGGAATTCTGTAATCCACCACCAGCACATCCCTACCTCCTGACCAAGCTCACAGTCATTGGCCTAAATGAAAACACTTTTTCCATTAGAGAAGTGTTTTTAGTAGAGTTCTAATCCTGAGATTTCAGAAGACAAGGGAATTTTCCAGCGATTTGGGCTAGTTATAATCCACTTGGAGCCATGTTGGCCTATTAGAATTATTCTTCTAAAGAAAATATAGCCTGCTTAAAGTTATTACTGGAGTAGCCTTATCACCAAGGTCAAATGTTGTAGAATTAAAATAAGTATTCTACTTCCAGTTCATAAAAAGAAATAATTTTTCTTTTTGTTTCATTATCATTATTTTGAGACAGAGTCTCACTCTGCCACCCAGGCTGGAGTGCAGTGGCGCGACCACAGTACACCGCAGCCTGGATCTCCCGGGCTCAAGGGGTCCTCCTGCCTCAGCCTTCTGAGTAGCTGGGACTACAGGTGTGTGCCACCACACCTGGCTAATTTAATTTTGTGTGTGTGTGTGTGTGTGTGTGTGTAAATACAGGGTCTCGCCATGTTTCCCAGGCTGGGCTCAAACTCCTGGCCTCAAGCAATCCTCCTTTCTCGACCTCCCAAAGTGCTGGGATTACAGGTGTGAGTCACCACACCCTGCTAGAAGTCATTTTTCTTTGGTGACTTAAGGCTTTGTTTATGACGGTGGGATGGGCCAGTGTATGTATTGATAGGGGAAAATCTTTGCAAATGTGGACCAGGACACAGAAAAAAAAAAATGGACATTTTGCTTGGACATTGCCCCTGAGACAAATATTTCAAGACTTGGTTACAGCTTTTGGCTGTGGGACCTTGGGTAAGTTTCTTCCCTTCTCTGAGACTTGGCGCCCCCATCTGTAAGGTGGGATCAACAAAGCCAGCCTGCCTGAGTCCCAGAGTTGTTATGAGGGAGGGGCCTATGAGATAACTAACATGCAAACAGAATTTGTAGACTTCAAAGTGTTGAGCACGTGTGAAGGGTTATCTCCCCACCCAGAGGAAAACAGGGGTACAAACACAGAGACTATCCTGTCTTTTGGCTATCTTCTGCACGTTCGGTGTCAGTGGAGAGGCTCAGAAAACGTTTTGTCTACTATGGCTGAAGGGTAGATTGGGCACTCGGAAGCAACCAGTGCCCAGGAGGAGTGGAAGGAATTCCTGAGTCAGAGGTGAGAATGGAAGAGGCAAAGGATGTAAAGATCTTGAGTAGGATCTTGAGCAAAGTTAATAACAATAATTTTTAAAGCTTATAGTTTATAGCATTCTACTTTTCGAGAAAACACTTGTGCAAATATTAATCATCATAACAACTCTGAGAAGTGAGAACTATTATTATCTCCACTTTACTGCTGAGGCCCAGAGAGTGTAAGTCATTTATCCAAAGACACACAAGGCTAGTAAATGACAGAGCTAGGATTTGAATCCTAGGCTGTCTGATGACAAAGTTATCCTCTGTTCACACCATGCTGCCCCTGACCCCAAGAGAACCGTGGACAAGCACACAATAATACTAAGAGACTCATGGCGCTGTCCAGGCACTGTTCTATGTCCCTTATGCATATTATCTCATTTAATGCTCATTACACCCCTGTCAGGTAGGTATCATGATTATCCTCCTCACTACATAGGGAATACTGAAGCACAGAGACACTAAGTCACTTATCTAAGGCTACCCAGCTGCCAAGTGGCAGAGCTGAGATATGAAGCTGGCCATCTGGCTCCGGCGTCCTTAACCACTTCCCCATGCAGTGTTTTAGGCCAAGCTGTCTTGCCCAGGCAGTGGCCTAAAGGAGGCACCACCTATGAGCCTCTCAGTTAGTGGCAGCAGGGAAGCAACCCAGACCCTCCTCTGCAGGCTGGATCCAGCATGCCCTCCCCAGGAGTAGTAAGCCACCATGCCCATCTTTTTTTTTTTTCTCGAGACGGAGTCTCACTCTGTTGCCCAAGCTGGAGTGCAGTGGCAAGATCTCGTCTCACTGCAACTTCTGCCTCCTGGGTTCAAGCGATTCTCCTGCCTCAGCCTCCCAAGTAGCTGGGACTGCAGGCGCGTGCCATCACGCCTGGCTAATTTTTTGTATTTTTTTAGTAGAGATGGGCTTCGACATGTTGCCCAGGCTGCTCTCAAACTCCTGACCTCAGGTGATCTACCCACCTCGGCCTCCCAAAGAACTGGGATTACAGGCATGAGCCACCACGCCCGACCATACCCACCTTTTAAGAGAGCTCAGCCAAGCAGAAGCAAGCTCAGCCTGACAGAGAGGCAAGATGGTGTAGTGGAAAGAATGTGGCCTCTAGCATCAGACAAACCTGAGTTGAAATTTTGGCTTTGGAAATTACTTTGTGACCTTGGGCAACTCACTGAACTTCTGTGGATGTCAGTGTTCCACATCACTAAGGGCTGTTGTGAGAAGTAAATGAAATGGCTATATAGAAAAGTGAATTATATACTCTAAAGTGCTCTTGAAGGTTAGTTATAATTGTTAGTTGTTCTATAGGGCTAAGTTCCTTGGCCGAGGCTGGGCCACAGCGGCGACACGGAGAAGTGGGCTTTAGAAATGCTAATACCATGGGTGAGTGACAGTGCGAGGACAATGGAGGAGGGCGCTGTGAATGGGGCCGCCGAGGCCTGGGAGCCGGGCTCCCCACGTGGGAGCCGGGTGGGGGAGGGGCGGGAGGGAAGAAGGGGGTCCCAGCCTAGGGGCTCCGAGCCTGGGCTAATTGGAAGGGGCTGCAGCTCCGGGGGCAGGAATGGGGAGGGGATTACCTGCTGGTCGGCCGCGGAGGGGCGGGGCTCCGAGGAGGTGGCGGGCCCTGCCGGCATTGGGAGGGGGCGCCGGAAGAGCCTTGGACCCGCTGACCTGGAGACCCGGAGAAAAACGGTAGGGAAGCCGGGGATAAAAGGCCCTGGGCCTAGGCCTGCTGGGGTGAAAACTGAGCAGGGGGTTTTGGGATGGGCAACTCTAGGTCCAGGCCTCTCCTGGAGGTAGGAAAGACATGACAGCTAGTTTCCAAAGTTAGCTCGGGTCCTGACCACCTTGGGTTGACTTGGGAATCAGCCTCCCCAGAGAGCGAGTGAGCGAGCGAGAGGTGTGCGGGTGGGTGTGATGGGTTGGAGGGTAGGGGGAGGCAGGAGCTGGATTCTTCTTCTCTTCTTCCCCCACTCCTCACCCCATCTCTTCCCTCTCTTCCTCTTCGCTCACCCCTCTCCTTTTGCCCTCCCCTCCCCCTCCACCATGAAGGCTGTTTTTGTTCCTCCTCCTGGCCTAGCCCCTGAGGTGTGCAAACAGGAAGGACCTCTCCCTGGGCAGTGAGTAAGGAGGGAAAAATGAGGTGTTGAAAAGATTACAAGTCGCCCTGTCAGAGCTCACCTTGGCAGGGAGCAGGCGGCAGGGGCCTGTGGGTGGTTGGGGGAGGTTGGCCCTGGAAGCCAGCCTACATGTGCCCAGAGCCAGGCAAGCTGATACGCAACAAGCAGGCACTGTGTATGCGTTTGTTTGGTTTAGAAAAGTCCAGCCCCCTCCCATTCCCACCATCAAAGATTCCTTCCTTTCCTTCCCAGTAGGAAGAGTAAAAGCCGCTGGGCCAGCGGTTTAGTGTATGATTGAAGGAGGAGGGGCAGTGGGAGAGGGCTGGGCAGGAGGCCCAAATCTGTCTTCTAAACTCCGTCTTCTAAACTCTGAGACTTGGATCCCAAAGCCTCCTGGACATCCCTTGCATGTTTCAAAGGCTCCTCGCACTTGACACATCCTAACCTGAATTCATCAATGCCACCTTCCACACCCGTGCATTCGGTCTCTCCTATATGGCTCCTATCTCAGTAAATGACCTCATCCTTCAGCCACCCAAGCCAAAATCTTGGGAGTCATCCAAGACTTCCTCATATCCCCGTTTGGATTGGTCTCCCAATCTGTTCAGTTCTCTCTTATCTCTCAAATCTGTCTCATCTCTCTTCCCTGTGGCCACGACCCTATTTCAGCTTCCTTCATTCATTTACTCATTCGGCAACTTTTCATTAAGCCCTTACCGTGTGCCAGGCACCGTGCTAGCCACTGAAGATTTGGCTGTGAATAAATCTGATCTGGTTCACACTCCCATGGAGTTTTGTGTCAGGCACAGCTGGGCTCACTGCAGTGGGATGGGGCCGACAAGACGAGCCAGAACACGATGGTTAAAAGCAGGGATTCAGGTCAGGCGTGGTGGCTCACGCCTGTAATCCCAGCATTTTGGGAGGCCAAGGCAGGCAGATCACCTGAGGTCAGGAGTTTGAGGCCAGCCTGGCCAACATGGTGAAACCCCATCTCTACTAAAAACACAAGTGGCTCTACCACTCATAACTGTATGGCCTTGAGCAAGTCACTTAATCTCCCTGTGCTTCAGTTTTCTTGTGTAGAAGATGCGGATGATGATAACACCTACCTCATAGGGCTAATCTCAGGGTTGACAACATTGATATTTTAAAGTGCCAGGTAGCACAGTGTTCTATTCGCATTGTTAATTTTATTATTTAAAATATGCAGTGAGGCAAGGCCTGACCATAAACCAAGTTCCAGGAGTCCAGGGGGAGGCCAGGCTGGGCTGGGAAGCAGTGGGTCGGATTGCAAGAATATGACAGCAGGAGCTTGCCATGGTCCTGTCAAGAATTCAGCACAAGGAAATCCAACCAAGTCCTCATTAGCTGGCAGGGGCCTGTCATAGGACCTCCAGGTGCAGCATCCAGAAATCCAAAGGATATGAAGCAAAGGGTAGCATAACAGTTACTGCCAAGAAGGCTGGACTAGCAGCTCCAGCTCTGCTGCTTCCTAGCTATGTGACCCTGAACAGGTCATTTCCCCCTCTGAGCCTCAGTTTCCTAAGGATGGCAGTTGGCAAGTGCTGAGAGCTTAGTATGTGCCAGGCACTGTCCTATGCACCTGCTCCCTGCAAAGGGAGCTAGTATTATTTAACTCCCATTTTACAGATGAGAAAACTGAGGCACAGAGCGCTTCAGGCTCTTGCCCAAGGTCACAGAGCAAGTGAAGTGCAAAACTCAGACCTGAAGGCAGGTATCTTTGAGACTAGTGATCAGAGCACCTTCCTTATAGAGCTGCTGGGAAAACTCCCTGAGATGATACTTAGGGAAGTGTTTAACAGGCTGGCAGGCTGCCCAGGAAGGACTGTCATCAGACTGTGGGCTCTTGCCACTGGGCTGAGGCTACAAAGGCTAGACCAGCAAAAGGAAGCCTGAGCCTCAGGCATCAAACAGGCCCTGAGACAGCATCAGCAACTCCAGAAACAGGCCAGAATTCCGCTGGTCAGAAGCAGGGCTCAAGGTCAAGCCTGGGCTAGTGGCCAATAACCCATGAGACTGAGGGCAGAGACCATTTTCCTCACTTTTGGATTTCCCAGTTCTCCACAAAAGGAAGTACTTAATAAATATAGGAAGGAAATGGTACTTTTAGAGTGCCTCCTGTGTACGACCACTGCATTAGTCCCTCATGTCCTCTTTGAGGCAGTTCTGTGAGGTTATTATCCCCCTTCAACTGATAAGGAAACTGAGGCTCAGAGAGGTGAAGTGTCTCACTAAAGGCCTAGAGCTGATAAATAGTCAAGTGACTCTTTCAACCTAGAGAAGAGAGGGGGGAAAAAAACAGTACAAAGAACCCCTCCCATTCATGGCAGGGGAGGAAGGTGCATTTTAAAACCCCAATTGACAATTCTCTGGTGATCATGGGCCTTACCACCTCTGCCTCACACTACCCATCTATAGCCAATGGACGAGCTCTACCTCTGCAGAGCCAACACAGGACGAGATTTGCACTTACATGTCCTAAGCCTTCACTGACAACCCTTGGGGACTGGGCCATAGAAGCCCCCACCCTCTCTGGCCTAAAAACTTGGTGTTGTGGGACTTTTCCACGTGAGAACAAAGAGACCAGCAGGAATTTCCGACTCCCACAACCCTAGATAAGATCCCAGGTCAGCTACCCTCTTAGCTGAAGGGACTCTGGGCAAGCTTTGGGCCTTTCTTTTCCCAGTGCCCAGCCTGGGAGGGAGGAGTCGATGTGGCAGCCATGTCTAATCAGGCGGGGCCCCATGACACAGAAGCTCCTTCATCTAGGCCTGCGGAGGGGTCAGACTGGGGCTCTGGGAGGGGCCAGAGGAGACACAGAGCCCATCCAGCCTGGACCAGCCCACATTCCTCAGTAGGCCTGGATGGGGTGGGCACTCGCAACAGGAAGCCAAGCCCTTCACCAAGAGGCTAAGCCACCATCTGTGCATGCAGACAGCAGTGAGCAAAGGGCCTGCGCCAGCAGAGTCAGTTGCACAGAAAAAAAATAGCAAACATTTTGCTTCCTCCCCCTACCTCCGCCCCCACCCCACCATCGTGCAACACTCCGCTTCCAAAGGGAATGTTGGAGTCCTGCTAACTATTTTTTTCCAGACTGGGGCCAGGCATCCGGAGCCAGCCTTGCTAAGTTGCTGAAGAGAGAACGATGAGGTGGAGGAATTCTTTCTACCCAGGGAGTAGTTTGTTTGTTTGTTTGTTTGTTTGTTTTCCTTCTGAACCTTAAGCTCCTACTGCTCCAGCCCAGAAAAAAAAGAGCTAGGAAAAACAACAACAAACAACAACAGTCCCATTAAGATGGTATAGTATATTTTGTCTATCATTTGCTCATTCCCATCACCCTATGGGATAGGGATTTTTTGGGGGTCCCATTTTATAAATAAGCAAACCAAAGCTGAGAGAGGGCATATGCTTGATCAAGACTCGCAGTTAATTAGCACTAAAACTGCTTCAGACCCAGGTCTGACTCCAAATGCTGTGGTCGTTCCACTAGGCGACACTGCCTGGGTGCAAAGCCTCTTTGCAACTCCAACATAGGACCAGGGTGGCCAACGAGGGCCTGCTTGGCTTCCTTCAGGAATATCCCAGCCTGAGAGGTTTCAGTCAGTGTTCGAGCAACATTTTAATTGTCTCTTAATTCTTTCTCCCTAATCATCTGCTTGTTGAAGAGAATTTAAGAAATGCCCTCAAAAAGGAAAGACAATTAAAATTAACTACATCCCACCACTAAGAGAGAATCACTGTTAGCTAACTTCATGGTAGGTTTCCTGATAATCTTTTTATTATGCCCATATACAATATGGAGATCTCTTTTACATACCTGTGATCATGATGGACCTGCTTTCAGTGCTGGGCCACCTTCCAGCCCCCACATCATGTCTTCATGAGGCTAGCTCAACTGCAGTTCTTCTTCTCCGTTGGAGACCTGCTGGAACCACAATTTCTGGTTTCCCAGCGGGGGCCTGACCTTGTAGCTGAAAGTCCCGACTGGCGTTTTTCCATTTATATCCTGACAGTAGACTCCCCACTTCATTATTACATTACTAAATGTCAGTTGGGAGGGTCTTTCTTTCACAACTCAGGGTCTCACATGCACAACACAAACACACACACACACCCCCCACACCACACACGGTACTGTTTCATACCTCCATGCCTTTGTTCATTCCGACCCTTTGCGTGAGATTTCTGCCCTTTTTTCTCCCTCCCTCCCTCTTTCTCTGTTTCTGTCATGTATGCACATGGTAAAAAAAAAAAAAAAAAGAAGAAAACGAACAAAAATAAAAACAAAATCAAATTAACATAACAAAAACTCCAAAAGGGAAAAAGCATACAGTGAGAATTGAGGCTCCTCTTGTCCCTCACTTTGGCTCGTTTCTTATATATTGTCTTTCCTAAGATATTCTGTATATTGGTTAGTACAAATGAATATGTATCTTTTGTGAAACGTGAATGATAATAACTGCCCACTGTTTCACGCCTTGCTTTTGTAACTTCTTGATTTTTTGATACTGCTGCACGGCAATAACTGTGGATGTGCCTCATGCTGGGTATAGGCTGTCTAGCGAAGTATCTGATGGCTATGCCATAATTTATTAAGCCAGGCCCCTAGTAATGGACATTTAAATGCCTTTCTGTCTCTTGCTACTACAAACAATGCAACAATAAAGATACTTGTACAAACAACCTTGTGCTTTTGCACATGTAGCATAAATTCTTACTACTGGAATTGCTGGGTCAAAAAGTATGTGGATTTTAAATGTTAATACATTTTACTAAAGGGCCCTTCACCCCCACCGTCAAAGACAACCCGACAAAGACAATGTAGAAAGGGCCCATCCTACACTCCCTTTCCTTACCTGTTTGGTGCCTCTGAGGCCCAGCCCCTTCCCAGCTGGGCCAGCCAGGCTCTTTGCTCTCAGGTCACCCTGTGCCTGCCTCCACATTGCCTTTCACAAAGAATATGGCAAACCTATGTTTGTCTGTCTCCCACACCGGACTATGAGCTTTTTGAGGGAAGGACTAAGCCCTGCTCATCTCTTGCAGGCCCCAGTTGAACACACCACAGGCAGGAGCTCAATCAATATTTGTTGAGCTAAACTAGCCAACTCTGAACCTTCGTTTTTGAGTGCAAGAGTGGTCAGAAATGTGTTTGCTGAATGCAATACGAGCATGGTCCTGACTGAACAGAGCCTTGGGCTTGGTTCCCTGGGTCCCTGCAGATCTGTCTCCATGTGTTCAGTGGCCCAGTCACACACCTCTGACTATGAGCAGACACTATCTGCTAGTCTTCAGTTCTATGTATGAATTCTTCTATGTATGTGTCTTGTTTCTCGTCTTCCTCCTACCAAAGTGCCTGACTTCTATTGTCTGCGTGCCCCTGGGCTGCTCTTGCCCTGGTCCCACAGTGCTCTGCTTGGACGCAGGTAGCACACAGTGCTTATGACCAGAGGGCCTGAATGGGGTCTAGCTGCAGCCAGTTGGGGGTTCTACACTGACGTACAGATCCCCAGGTGCTCCCCACCACGCTGGGACTAGGATGGATGGGGAGAAAACATCTCTGCTGCCCTCCCCCACCAAGCAAACATGCTCTTGCTCTGTCTTCAGAATGTCATCACCTTTCTGAACATTGGTCTCCTTACCACTCACCTGGGGTTGATGGCAGGGTCTAGTGAAATCAGTGAATGCAAAGGGGTCTGGGGAAATCTTATCCAAATGTGAGAGATTGTGAAGTCTCACTAATGTTTTACCACCCTTCTTGGGATAGTGAAGTACCCAGGGAGGAAACAGGAGGAAGGGGGGCCTCCAGGGGTCAGCAAAACCCACAGCAATGGGCCTAGCCACTAAGTTCCAGGCTGCAGAGGCATATGCCAAGGCAGGCTGAAAGGGTTGCCCAGGGGTCCCAGAATCTGGCTTGCTCCACACCAGACCTTGTGCAAGGCTGGGACCATGTCGGCAAACACCCTATCAGCTTCATTTTTTTCAGAGGTTCAATCCAGGCCAAAGAGGGGTGTGCTGAAGCTTGTTGCCATGTACTTCTCCATCTTCAGATAAATGCCACCTTCTCTCCACAGGCCTTGGGTATGAGAACAGCCTCTGACACACTGGGGATTCCACAGGACAAAGAGAAAATGGGATAGAGTTTGAGGGTTGAGAGGGCGGCAGGAGGCGAGAGGGGCGCCAGGGCCTCAGAGGCTGGGGGTGGGAGTGGGGCTAAGCTTGGTCCAAGTCCCCATGACTCCTACTGCATTCTCTGAACACAGCCCCTGCTTGAGCCTACCTTGGGAGAGGAATCTATTCACCCTGTCACCCAGTGTTGCAGAACATTTTTGTGCCAAGCAGTGCATGCCGGGACTGTAGAAATGGCTCAAACATAGCTTTTGACATCAAGAACTTAGAGATGGGAGACATAGAGAGGCAAGGAGCTAGGGGATACTGAATTTTTCTTTTCAGGAGCTGGCAAATTAGTTTTTTTTTTTTTTCTTTTTTCTTTTTTTGAGATGGAGTCTCGCTCTGTTGCCCAGGCTGGAGTGCAGTGGTGTGATCTCGGCTCACTGCAACCTCCACCTCCCAGGTTCAAGCCATTCTCCTGCCTCAGCCTCCTGAGTAGCTGGGACTATAGGCACGTGCCACCATGCCTGGCTAATTTTTGTATTTTTAGTAGAGACGGGGTTTCACCACATTGGTCAGGCTGGTCTCAAACTCCTGACCTCGTGATCAGTCCACCTCAGCCTCCCAAAGTGCTGGGATTATAGGCGTGAGCCACTGCGCCCGGCCACAGATGAACTTTTTAAAGGATGAATAAAATTTAAACAGAGCTGGAAAGGATACTTCAGGTCAGAGGTCCTTAGGCACTTCCGTGGAAGGGTTTCACTGAAACAAAGGGCTAAGAGAAGGGTAGGGCCTTAGGGCACAGTAAGAGCCTTCTAATGGTTCAGCTGGGGAGACCACCTCAGGAAGTTACAGTGCTCTCTTGCAAGATGTAGTGCTTTATGCCTCAAATGATTGGCCAAATCTGGGGCTTTTTATTTCACAGCCAGAAAACAAGACCGGAAACCCAGAAGTAAAGTGTGGTGGGTGATACCTTCAATGAATATCCAAACAACTTATTCTCATAAATGACTGCTTCATGTCTGGAGGCCCCTGAGGCCTGCTGTTCTAAAACCATGGCCCCGGGTGCCAATGACAGGTCCACTGCATCATAAACAGAAATTGCCTGACCCTTGGCCATGTGGAATATCTCATATGATGAGGAAAACAGTCACAAAAGTGGGCTATGGTATTGGCAAGTACTTGGGGTTCCTAGTTACAAACAACAGAAACCAATGCTAGTTTAATTGAATCAGAAAAGTTTTATTGGAAAGCTATAGAGGAGCTTGGGGAATTGTCAGAGAGGCTGGAGAATCAGAAACTGGCAGGAGCAAAGGAATTGGGCAGCCAAACACACAGCCACATCCTGCCATAGGAGCTATTGGCTGCCAGCACTGTCAGCACCGGACTCACATCACTGCCACCCCGTACCACTGCTGCTGCCGCCCCTGCTGCCACCACCATCATCACCACAGCAGCACGGGGACAAATGCTTCAGGATCCCTGCTTCTCTGACTTTCTCCCTCCAGCCTTAAAGTACTGGGCACGAGTCTATGATGGGCTTAGTTGATGTCCCAGGCCCAAGTCACAGCTGCTCAGGGCCCCAGGAGTACAGGTCCTGGGGCCTGTGGGCTTTCCTGGTAGAGCACGCCTCAAGTCCACCAAGACACTGCAGTAGCAGGTTGCTCCAACACACCAGCAGGGGGCTTTGAGCACTGGGTAAGTGTCCCTTTCTGTGCAGAGACTAATTCTGACTAAAAGGCAAATTAGGGTCACTGCTATGCAATAGCAACAGAAAGGAAGATGATTAGGACCCAAGCGTGCTCCTAAAATACCTCCTTAGGTGGTGCCAGTCAGAGCACAGCAAAGGTTAATGGTAAACCTCCAAAACCCCACCCTAAAAGGGCTCTCCAAGGACTCAGACTCCTGAGCCTCCATAACCAGCTGAGGTGCTGGCTGAAGGCCAAGGGGAAACCTAGAATGACTTGTGAGGGATGAAGTCATAAATATCAGCTTGACCAGTTGCAGAAAAAAGAGCTACAGTTTCAGCCCACGTTTCTGTACTTGCAGTGAGAGAAGAATGACATCCTGCTTTTCCTAATTGGAAAATTTTTTGATTTTGCTTATTTTGTTGTAATAATATTCATGAAAATGCAATGACACTGTAAAAAATATGAAGCAAATTCATTATTTCAGGTGAAAAACAAAAGCCTCCTTCCTGACTGCTTTCCCCCAATCCTCCGTCCCTCCCTAGAGGTAACCCCTGCCATCAGTTAGGCATGTTGCCTTCCAGACATTCTTAGGCATTTTCATATAAAGTTTGGTTTTGTAAGGTTTTATTTTACACAAACACTGTACATATTACTCTACACTATGCTTTCTTAACACTGTCTTGGAGATCTTTTCATATCAGTACATCCAACTTTTAACTGCTGCATAGTTTTAATTCCATACTAGCAAGGAACCCAGGTTGGGCTGAAGTGCATGCACCAATTGAATATGCTGATAGATAGCTACTACCCAAACTGTTCTCCAAGAAGACTACTATAGTTTATATGCACACCAACCCCATGAGTCTTTTCATTTCATCTCTTCCTAGCCCAAACTAGATATTATCATGAAGAAAAGCTATTGGCTTCTGATAGATGTAATATGTTTCATCGGTGTGTTAATTTACATGTCACCAATTATGAGTCAGGTTGAACTTGAACAACATCCAGCCTGTTGGAGATGTGCAGAAATAGCACTCAGAAACTGTCAGTGGGAGCATGAACAAGTACAATGACTTTGGAAAGCAATTTGGCAATATCTAGTTGGGGTGAAGATGCTCAAACCCTAGAACCCAGAAATTTCACTTCCATATACTTACCTCTAGAGAACTTCACACATGTGCACAAAAGGACATCTGTTTAGTATGTTCATTGCCGCAAAATGCTGGGAAGAACCTAAGTGTTCACCAGTAGGGAAATGGATAAATAAGGTGTGGTAATTCATACAATTAATATTTTGTATACAGCAGTTAAACTGCAAGAACTAGATCCACATATATCGAAATGGCTAAGTCTCCAAAACACTGTTGAGTGTAAAATTCAAGTTGCAAAATGATATATATAGTCTATCAATTATATCCATTTGAAAAACATTAATACTCTATTTGATTATGAATATTTATATACACACATATACATACATACACACACTCATATGTATGTCTAAAGACACAAGAAGTAAACACACCATTTTCTGGTGTGTTTCTTACCTCTGTGTAAGAAAGACGGTAAATATTATGGGCTGAGGAACTTCACCTGTGCCTAAAAAAAAATATTTATTGGAGAGAGAGAGAGAGAGAAGAGAGGGGTGGCGGGAGAGAGAGAAAGAGAAAAAGAGAGAGAGAGAGAGAGACATCTCTGAAGCAAATATAGCCAAATGTTAAAACCTGTTCACTCTGTGTAGGTGAGTACCTGTATTTTCCTGTAGCACTTGTGTGGCATATTTTTTCTATTCCTATCTGTGTCACTGTGTTAAGCTATAAAATTCGCATATAGCTTTATTTTTTTGGACCCATTCCCTCTGAGAGTTTCTATTTTCTCAAAGGTGATTTCAACTCATTCATCCCTACATTCAGTTTGGACTTAATCCTGCCATTGTTTTGTTTCTTTACCATGCTTTCTTATTGTTTGTTTCTTTCCTTCTTTGTTTTCTTCCTTCTTCATCTATTTGACCTTTTCCCTGTAGTAGCTGGACAACCATACACTTTATTCCTACTTTTAAAGTCACTGCCCTCATTTTTTTTTTTTTTTTTTTTTTGCGATTGTTGAAGTCAGCATTTCCAGTGAAACTAAAGTTTTTGATGCAAATGCAAGGGATCAATTATAAAGTCATTCAGTACCACTGTTTCAGACAAAACCAAAAAATTCCATTATACCATGTAAAACCAAAAGAAAAACTTTAATAAGCTTTTACAGCACTGCAATTACAGGAACATCGACCCATAACATGCAACAAAAATGATTTTGCCTTTTGGACATATTTAACAGATACACTTGACATTACAAGTAACAGCAACACATTCTACTGAAGAAAACAAATGCGATTTAATTTTCAGGTTAGAAAACGTATGTTCTTACTGCAATCTCAAGTAGCATTTATAAAGTTTAGTTTTCCCTTTTCTAACCTCTAAAAGATATGATTTTTAATGCAATCATACACAACTGTTTTCACGTTGGAAATAATCACGAGGAATCAATAGGTTTAGGCTAACTGACTGACTGGTTTTGTTTCCATTGTTAATTTCAAGAGGGCTCCTGCAGTATTGTGGATTTCAGATGGGGAAAATAATCAGACCAGGAGTAAACAGCCTTGGTCTTTAGAGTGGGGGAGGGAACATGCAGCGGCACACGGGGCAGGTGCCTGACTTCTGAAGCCAGATGGACACACACGGCTTGTGGAAATAGTGGTGGCACGGCAGCTCAGTTGCCACCTCCCCCTTCACATATTCGCTACAGCAGATGGGGCAGCACATCTCCTGACCAACTGCACCATGATCTTCAGTGACCAGGATCTCGGGAAGAGCGTCAATGCTCTCCTTGCTTGCTGGTGGATTGGCCACCTCCACATCCACTGCGAGAGACTCCAAGTGTGCAAGGGCAGTTTCCATTGCCTGGGCCAGGCGTTCTTCAAGTGCCATGTAGGTGAGGAACTGAGGATCCACATAGGAAATGGCTTCAGCCACTCCTAACCCATCTGCAAATCCATCAAAGAGGCTCCAATCCACTTCTAGGTCTTCGCTCACACTGGAGTCATCTTCAAGGTTGTTGTTTCCATCCAGCATGAATACCCCAGGCTGCATCAGCTCATGACCAGAATCATTATCCCCCTCACTGCTACTCTCATTCTCATTGTACTGAAGCCAAGGAATTTCTCCTTCTTCCAGGGATGTCTGCTCTTCCTGAAGAGATGGTTCTCGAACTTCTTCAAGGTCATTGCTGCCATTGCTGCCAGCACTGGCCCCGGCGCCAGCCCCAGCACTGGCACTAGCACCGGGACCGGGGCTGGCGCCAGTGCTGGCACTCACCTTAGCCTGTGGAGGTTCCCGCTCTTCTTTCCCCGGCAGAGTTTCCCAGCTTTCGCCACTGGAGGACAGGGCTTGCTCTCGGCTTCGATATTTCCGACGCAGAGCAGCAATCCACTCTTTGTCACTGTCAGAGTCTTCCTCGCAGTATTTGTAGTAATCATCACTGTGCGTCCAGAAGTCAGGGTCAGCCATGGTGCGTCGTCGTCTCGGCACCTTTTCTGGTTTCACTTGGTCACTCCTCACTTCCCGTTTGTCTTCAGGATACTTTGGCTCAGAATAGCCACTTGAACTTTCGCCTCTGCCTCTTCTTGCTGGGCCATCTGAGTGGCCTTCATTGTCATTGGCGGTATCCCTCCACCTGGAAGTACTGTGTGGCATATCATCGTCATCATCAGTATCAAAAAAAATTTTTGGTTTCACGCAGTTTGGACTTGTCAGGTTTCTGATTTTGGGCCTGACCACAGGTTCCTCTGCACTCTTTGAGGTGTTTTCCCCACCACCACAAATACTCACAGGAGCCCTGCTGGGACGTGCAGGTAAATTTTGCTCCCTTTTCTCCCTCTCCAAGCTGTCACCTTTTGTAGCCACCTTGCCTTCAGCAGAAGACGACTGTGAGGCCACACTAGTTTGTGGCAGGAAGTCAGCTCTGCTAGCTGAGCATCTTGCTGCAGAGACTGGGTCTAACTTGTCTCGCTCCTCTCTCACATCACGGCTAAAACTAGAGAACTGTGGAGGTGGCCCAGCCAAAGACCTTGCCCCTTTCTCTGGGTCATACAGCTTATCATCTTTAAACTTGCCAGTTTTTCCTCTCGCTGGCGGTCGCTCAACAGGCCCAGCCCCCTCCTCCTCACTATCATCTGCCCCATAAGAGTCAATATGTCCATAGGTCATTCCTCTTCTGCTACCCGAAGCTCTGTACTCTCTTGGCGGATACCTGGAATAGTCCTCATTATCAATATTCAGGTTGGTTCCCGAACTCTCGTTGTCGTCCCAACTACGACGAGTAGTGGAAAATGGCGATCGGCTCCTCTTGGTGGTTTGACTGGAGGCTGATCTGTGCATTGGGACTTTGGAGTTCGTCTTTCTCTGGCTGGCAATCCTTTCCCTCTGGCTCGTGGGTGGCCTGAAACTGACATAAGCATGCCTTCTTCCATACCTCCTACGTGTATTGGACTGATACCCTCCTGTTGGATTGGGCCATACAGGCTTGCTAGATTCCTGACCCATCACTCTGACTTAGGAAGGTTTTCAATACAGCTGGGGCTCGGGTAGGAAGGCTCCTGCTCCCTGCACACGTTTTTCAGATGGGAAAGTAAAATCAGTTTAGAATAAAGGAGCAGGGAGATTTATTTTCACTTCCGCAGGCAGGTAACTGAAAGAATAAGGGGCCTTTAAAATTAGTTTCACTTTCTTCTAAGGCCTGGAGTAGCATTCCAGTGACAGGTGTAGACCTGGAACACATTTTTAATGTTGGAAAAATGATTACAAGACTAGGTTTGCAGGAAAGCCAGACTTAGGGGAGAATCTGACGGAAGATGGGGGGTGACCGGACACTTGGAAGGTGGGTGAAGTACTGTGGAATTGTGCCAATGTGGGGAAAGGAAAGACTGCTATAGTTTTCTTTTTATGGAGTGTCTGCATTTTTCTGAGTGCTGCAAACATACAGGAGAAATGCAAATTGGAATAGAGTGGAAAATACAGATCGTTGTGTGTGCATGAGTGCCTATGTGTCTATCAAGAGGAGAGGGACAGGTGGAAGGGGACCAGCAATCCTGCAACAGAGGGATGTTTATGTTTGTAGGGAGAAAGGGTATGAGTGTTAGAATGATTCTGGATGTGGGTATGAAAATGACAGGCATGGGTGGGGTGGCTTTGGAGGAGAGGGGTGCGTGTATGTATGAGGAAAGGGAAGGTGTTTGTGTGTGTAGCTGTATGCGTGGCAGCTGAAACTACAGAAGGATGCCCATGTTTATGTGTATGTCACAGGCAGGGGAGTGTATGGTTGCCAATGGAGAGGAGTGTCTGAGAGTTTGTGTGTGCGTATGTTAGTCAAAATGGGAGGCAACAATGAAGAAATGTCAGTGTGAGCAAATGCAGCAGGCACAAACGGAAGCGGGGGTCGGGGGTGGCGCAGCACTGGAGACGGATGCGCTTGAGGTGGATGGAACAGAGGCCGGCAATCAAAGAACGATGCCTGCCTGCGTGGATATGGCAAGCAGGTGGTGTCCCCGTAGAAGGATTTATGTGAGTGTGAGTGTGTGCACCTCAGGGACCAGCGAAAGAGCTGTGTCTGACACACGTGGCAGAGAGATCAATAAAGGAGAGCATTTGAGGAGGGGGTATGAATGAGCACATGTGGCTGTATATGTATGTCACTGGCCAGCAATAGAAGGATGTCCTTATGTGTGTATATGACAGGAAGGAAGAAGAAGAGCAGCCGGAGGGGGTGTGTGAATAGGCATGTGTTCTGGAGAGCACGCAGAGGCCGAGCAGGGTGGGGGCCGGTGCTAGAGGTGTGTATGTGGTAGGCGGATAGAGGAGGGGGAAGGCAAGGGAGGGTGTGAGGGTGTGAGGGTGTGTGAGAGGGTGTGTGCTGCGTGTGCCTGCACATGCGCGGGAGAGGGGACACACTGGAACCTTGAGGATGGAGGGGCAAAGAGGGGGCTGCAATGGAAAGCTTCTGTGCGGGGGCGCGTGCTCGCGAGACACGGAGGGGTGTGGGGTAGGGGGTACACAATGTCATAATAAGAGGTGGGAAAAGGCCATCAGCTCAAACGGGAGACCCAAACCGATGTAGCAGGGGAGAGGCAAAATGAAAGAAAAGGGCGTGCGTGGGTCTAGTTTTCCCTGAGAATATTATTTTTTCCTCCTTACAATTTTTTCCCTGGGAACAGTATTTTTACCTAAAAATCTTAACCATTCACCATTTGGCAAAACAACAGCAAAATATGGGAAGAAAGGCCACGGAGTGCTCCGCAAAGGGACCGAGAAGGGAAGAAGGAAGGAGAGGGGAGCAGAGGCAGGGAGAAGTGGGAGAGGGCCGCGACCACCACTGCCCTCCCTCCCGATAGCGATGAAAGCCACTCGAGTGGGGACCGCGCCACACGAAAGGGGTTCCCGGCAGCGGAGGATGCGGCCCCAGAACAGGCCAATGTAGAACATGGGCCTCACTCTGCAGTCAGGTCCCGCGTCCGCCCCACCCCTTCCCGAGGGGCGAACCTGAAAAGCAGTTCCCAGGAACCCCGCAAAATCCTCGTCCCCGTGCCCGGCCACTCGCACCGCGCCCGACCACTCGCGCCACCGCCAGCGCCCGGATGAATCGAGGAAACAATCAGCCTTTCACTCACCAAGTCCAGAAAGCCACACGCTTTCCAGAGAAGCAGAGCTCTCGGACCTCCGACCGCCACGACCGCCAGAGCCGCTGCTCCGGGTCTCGAGCTCCTCCCCCGCCAGACAGCAGCGGGGCGTGCGGCTACTGCGGCGGCGGAAGTGATTGTGAAGTCAGCTGGAGCCCGCCCCCTTGATGTGGCGGGGGCGGCAGCTGCTCTCCACAAATCAGGGTGGGCCCGAAAGCATTATTTCATCTTAAATGATGAAATCGTCAAGGATACAGAAAAGGACAGCCAAAAATGTCACGAACACCCAGCTTTAACTAATGTTAAATATTTAGCTATATTCCCTTCTGTTTTTTTTTTAATAAAATAAAATCTGCAAATTCTTTTTGATTAAGTCCAATGTGAGAGTAATTACGTTACTACATCACATCCTATGTTACGTGTTATGGTTGTACCGAAAGTATTAAAACTGTGAAACTATATTTAGGGTTGCAGTAAGCTTAAATTTTTTTAACCTTATTGTTAAAGCAAACTGAAGCTGCTTAGTGTTGAATTTGTTGCTGCTAATCACAAAACCAAGCTTCTCTATTCAAGAGATCATAAGACACAACACAGGTTCATATTCTGGTATTGCATTGCAGTTAAAACATATTACAGTTATGCCTTTTGGATTTATACCATTTTACTGAATTCTGAAGTCTTTAAATTGCGCTTTATAATGGAACTCTAATATTTACAGCGAATGTAAACATTTCCTATGTTCACAACAGTAGAAAAGTTTTGTTCTTACTGGAAACAAAATGCACAAGAGAACAAAAATCTTAGGGGTAGCAACATAATAGAAATAGAATGTATAACTTTCAAACCATTAAAGTAATAATACATGGAACAAAGAGAAAAACTCATTCTGAACAAAGGTCAAGAAATGTTGCTGGGGGTGTGCAAAAAAAAGGATGCAAAAAGTAAACAAAAACGCAGGAATCCAAATATATCAGCATGCATTATGGGTTAACATCTCCTAATAAAAACCAAACTCTTATTTTGAGGATTTTGTTTTTAAAAGTCAAGTTATATACTATTTCTGTGAGTTTCACCTAAAGCAGAAATAGAAAAAAATATATATGACAGTAAAATACTAGCAGAAAAAAAAGGAAGGGAGGGAGGGAATGAAGGAAGGAAAGAAGCAAAA
>NW_012115333.1:2724505-2732707 GCF_000951035.1 Colobus angolensis palliatus | reverse complement strand
CCAGGAGGTTGAGGCTGCAGTGAGCTAAGATTGCGCCACTGCAATCCAGCCTAGAAAATAGACTCAGACCCTGTCTCAAAAAAAAAAAAAAAAAAGAAAGAAAGAAAAAAGAAAAAGAGGAAGAAAGGAAATAAGGCAAGTATATGTGTACTGATCTAATATAAATATATTAAGTGAAAAAAGCATGTTGCAGAACAACGCATTTAAAAAAAAAATGATAGTCACAAAAATTTATGTGCCAAAAACGTAGTTTCAAAATATATAAAACAAATACTGTTAGAAATATAAAGAGAGATCAGGAAGTCTGCAATTATAGTGGGAAACTTCACCTCATTTCTTATGGTATAGATAAATCAAATAGACTGCAAAATAAATAACGATATGAGGAAATGGGACAATGCAATATACTGAATGTATATGTATTTTTGTTTTTTGTTTTTTTGAGACAGAGTCTTGCTCTGTCACCCAGGCTGGAGTACAGTGGCACAATCTTGGCTCACTGCAACCTCCACCTCCCAAGTTCAAGCAATTCTCCCACCTCAGCCTCCTGAGTTGCTGGGACTGCAGGTGCACATCACCACACCCAGCTAGTTTTTGTATTTTTTGGTAGAGATGGGGTTTCACCATGTTGACCAGGCTGGTCTCAAACTCCTGACCTCAAGCGATCCACCTGCATCGGTCTCCCAACATGCTGGAGTTACAGGCTTGAGCCACTGTGCCCAGCTTGTATATGTATTTTTGGACTCAAGAGAGGATACATTTTCTTTATAAAATATTTTTAAATATATCAACTATACAGAAAAGTAGAATACAAAATAGACATTTGAATGCACCTGTCACACGGAATGCGCAAATTTTATTTTCTCCAGATCCTCAGATCCTTCTGTTTTTGAAACAAAATAGTACAGTTGAAGCTCTCACTTCATCCTATTCACTTGACCTCTCTCTTGAAAATAAGTCTTATTTGGAAGTTGATGTGCTCTCGTCTTGTTCGTGTTTGTGTGTGTATATATATATATCTATGTATAGATATATGTGTATATATGTATATGTGTATATGTATGTGTATGCGTATATATACACATATACGCATATATACAATATGTATTTACAGATATATATATCTGTGACCAATACACAATTTTGTTTCATGTATTTAAATTATGCAGATGGTATCATTATAAATATATACTTTTGCAACTTAGATTTTCACTCTATTGATTTTTGAAACTCAGCAATTTTGATACCTGTAGATCTAAGTCATGCATTTTAACTGCTGAATATTACTGTATCAATTATCCAATATATTACTATAATGTATTATTGTATGGCCTTCTTTTGCATAAGTTATCTAATTTATCTCTTTTCCTACTGTTTCTGTTTTGTGCAATTGTAAGTGAGGATTCAATGAACATCCTAGTGCATGGCTCCTTGTGCCTACATAGAAGAGTTTCTTCAGGGCAGAGCTTCCCAACTGAGTTATAAGTGTTCTGATATATTGATCCCCTTAGCTCTCCAGGAAGGTAGCTCTGGCTTTAGAAGCTTCCCCTAGGGACTGTTGCCTCTGGCCACAGCACACTGTCTGTTTATTTCAATGAGCTGACACAATATTAGCATTTAAAATATATGTTCTGATGTGAAAAGGATTGAAATAAATTGCTCCAGTATGGAAACACTGAAATACAATTTCTTGGTCAAAGAGTATGTTGTAGTTATCTATTGCTGTATAACAAATTTCCCTAAAACATAGCAGCTAAAAACAACAAACATTTATCATATCACAGTTTCTATGGGTCTGGAATCCAGGCATGGCTTAGTTAGGTGCCTCTGGCTCAAAGCTTCTTATGAGGTTGCACCCAACCTCTCATCTAGGGTTGCAGTCTCATTTGAAGGTTCAAGTAGGGTAAGAGGTCCACTTCCAAGCTCTTTTACATGGTTGTTGACAGGCCAAAGAAGACCCATTTCTTTTTTTTTTTTTTTTTTTTTTTTTTTTTTTTTTTTTTTGAGGCAGAGTCTCGCTCTGTCGCCCAGGCTGGAGTGCAGTGGCCGGATCTCAGCTCACTGCAAGCTCTGCCTCCCGGGTTTACGCCATTCTCCTGCCTCAGCCTCCTGAGTGGCTGGGACTACAGGTGCCCGCCACCTCGCCCGGCTAGTTTTTTGTATTTTTTAGTAGAGATGGGGTTTCACCATGTTAGCCAGGATGGTCTCGATCTCCTGACCTCGTGATCTGCCCGTCTTGGCCTCCCAAAGTGCTGGGATTACAGGCTTGAGCCACCGCACCAGGCCAAGAAGACCCATTTCTAATCTAATTCATGTGACTGTTGTCAGGCTTTGATTCCTCGTCATGTGGACCTATCCGTAGGCTTCCTAAATCTCCTCACAGCATGGTAGCTGGAGAGAGAGAGAGAGAGAGATCCCAAGAGGAAAGATGCAGTGAGATCCCATCACTTTTGCCATATCCTATTCATTAAAAACAAGCCATGGAATTTGTTCATTTTATCTAAGTTACCAAATTTGTGGCCATAGAGTTGTTCAGAGGTCAGTCGCAATGGCTCCTCTGTAGTTTCTGATATGAGTAACTCTGTTTACTCTCTTTTTTTCTTGGTTAGTCTGGCTACAGGTTTCTCAATCTTGTTGACCTTTTCAAAGAATCAGCTTTTGATTGTATTATTTTTTCTCTACTATTGTTCTGTTTTCAATTTCATTGATTCCTGTTTTAATGTTATTGCCTGTTTTTTTCTGCTTACTTTGGACTGAATTTACTCTTTTATTTTCTAGTTTCCTAAGATGGAAGCTTAGGTGATTTATTTAAGGTCTTTCTTATTTTCTAATGTATGCATTCAATGCTACAAATTTCCCTGTAAGCACTGCTTTTGCTGCATCCCACATATTTTGGTAAATTATCTCAAAATATTTTAACATTAATCTTGACACTTCTTCTCTAACCCATGTTTTATTTGAAAGTGTATTGTTTAATCTCCAAATACTATATGATTTTCCAGCTATCATTCTTTTAGTGATTCCTAATTCAATTTCATTGCGGTCTGAGAGCATACTTTGTATAGTGTCTATTCTTTTAAATTTGTTGAGGCATGTTTCATGGCCCAGGATGTAGTCAATCTTGGTGAATGTCCAATGTGAGCTTGAAAAGAATGTGTATTCTGCTTTTGTTGGATGAAGTTGTCTATAAATGTCCATTAGATCCAGTTGATTGATGGTGCTATTCAGTTCAACTATATCTTTACTGATTTTCTGCCTGCTGGATCTGTCAATTAGTGATAGAGTGGTGTTGAAGTCGCCAACTATAATTATGGATTCATCTCTTTTTTTCTTGAAGTCCTATCAGTTTTTGACTCATATATTTTGATGCTCTGTTGTTAGGTACATACACATTGAAGATTGTTATGTCTTCTTGGAGAACTGACTCCTTTTTCATTACATAACACCCCTATTTGTCCCTAATAATTTTCCTTGTTCTGAAATCTGCTGTGTCTGAAATTAACATAGCTAATCTGGCTTTCTTTTGATTACTGTTAGTATGGTATATATTTCTGAGTCCCTTTACTTTTAGTTTATC
This sequence comes from Colobus angolensis palliatus, assembly GCF_000951035.1. Classification (NCBI taxonomy): domain Eukaryota; kingdom Metazoa; phylum Chordata; class Mammalia; order Primates; family Cercopithecidae; genus Colobus; species Colobus angolensis. Next base: position 2,729,130 of record NW_012115333.1, on the reverse strand, counting down.
TCTGTCTTTATAAAGTTGGTTTCATGTAGATAATATATAGTTAAGTCTTGTTTTTAAAATCCATTCTGATAGTCTCTTTTAATTGGTGCGTTTAGATGATTCACATTTAAAGCAATTACTGATATAGTTGGATTAATATCTACCACACTTGTAATACTTGTAACTATTCCGTGTTTGATGCCCTTGCTCTTTTTTTTTTTTTTTTTTCCTTGTTGATGGAGTCTTGCTCTGTCACCCAGGCTGGAGTGCAGTGGCTCAATCTCGGCTCACTGCAACCTCCACCTCCTAGGTTCAAGCGGTTCTCCTGCCTTCACCTCCTGAGTAGCTGGGATTGCAGGTGCCCACCACTACACCTGGGTAATTTTTGTATTTTTTTAGTAGAGAGGAGGGTTTCACCATGTTGCCCAGGCTGGTGTTGAACTCCTGACCTCAGGTGATCCACCCACCTTGGCCTCCCAAAGCGCTGGATTACAGGTGTGAGCCACCATGTTCAGCTTTTTTTGTTTTGTTTTGTTTTATTTGTCTTTTTGTTTTTTTGAGATGAAGTCTCACTGTGTCATTCAGACTGGGGTACAGTGATATGATGTCAGCTCACTGCAGCCTTGCCTCCCACACTCAAGTAATCCTCCCACCTCAGCCTCCTGAGTAGCTGGGACTACAGGCACACACCACCATGTTCAGCTAACTTTTTAACTTTTTTTGTAGAGATGAGGCCTCCCTGTATTGCCCAGGCTGATCTGGAACTCCTGGGCTCAAGCGATCATCCCACCTCACCTCCCAAAGTGCTGGGATTACAGGCATGAACCACTGCACCCAGCTTCTCTGATTTTAATTAAGTATTTTATATGTTCAATTTTCTCTCCTCTCTTAGCATATTAATTTTACTTTTTATTTTTACTTTTTTAGTGAATAGAGCTTGCAATATACATTTACAACTAGTCCAAGTTCACTTTTAAATAACACTATAACTTCTCATGAATAGTGCAGGCACCTTATAACATACTATTTCCAATTCTTTCCTTCAGTCTCTTATAACAGATGTAATAATCATTTCTGTCATTCATTAGTATATATACTATAATCATTCAACATATTGTTACTATTATTTTGAACAAGCTGTTATTAGATCAATTAGTAACAAGAAAAACAAAGTATTTTATTTTATTTATACCTTCATTTATTTCTGTTTCAATGTTCTTCCTTTCTTTATGTAGTTTCATATTTCTAACCAATATTATTTTTCTTCTCTCTGAAGAACCTCTTTTAACATTTCTTGCAAGGCAATTCCTAGAAGTGACATCATAACACTTTTGCCACATTCTGTTTATTAAAGGTGAGTTACTAGGCCTAACCCACATTCAATGGGAGGAGATTACCCAAGAGAATGCATGGGGGCAGGAGGAGGCCATCATGAGGCATCATGGGGGCAGGAGGATGTTGGAGCATTTCAATCTTAATAAATATTCCCAATCTGTTTTCCAAAATGGTTATAACAATTCACATTTTCACCTGAAGTTTATTCACATCTCTGCTTTTGGTGAGTATTTTGCCAGATCCTCACCACTCTTGATATAAGCTTTAAAACTGTTGCCAATCTGATAAGTATGGAACACTGGCTTTGCTTTTCCCTGAATTACTAGAGAAGTTAAGCATCCTTTCACAGTTGTTGACCATTTAGATCTCGTCTCTGAATTGCTTGGTCATATCTTTTGTCCATGTTTCTACTGGGGTTGTTTTTATGGTTATTGATTTCTAGGAGTTCTTTATATATTCTGAATACCAGATGTCAGCTGTATTTGTACCGTTGCAAATATATTCTCATAGTCGGAGTTTTCTTTAAATGTAAATATGAAATTTTAAAAGCAGTTAAAATAAACCATGGGAGAATTTTTTTTTTAATAATCCTGGAATGGAGAAAACCTTTGTAAGTTCGATGAAATATACAAGAGAAAGAAAAAGAGAGAGAAAGAGAAAAGTTTCAACTACATCAAAAAAATCTTCTGGCCAGCAAAAATAAACAATTCTAAGTAAAATAAAAGACAAATGAAGAGCCAGGCACAGTGGCTCACCTTGACAACTTGAAGCCAGGAGTTCAAGACCAGCTTAGACAACATAGCAAGACCCCATTTCAATTAAATATTTGCTGCTAATTGCATAAAGGACTAATTTCCCAAATACATGAAGAGTTCCTATAAATCAATAAAAGGTCAACAAACCAATTTTAACATGAGCAAAGGATACCAATAAACATTTTATTAGAAAGGAAATACAAATGGCATTTCAACATGTGAGAAGACATTCAAGCTCAATGATAAAAATAAAATGGAATATGATTTCACCCATCAGACTGAGCAATGAGAGACAGTTTGATAAACACTGTTGTTGAAGGTGTGGAGCCACAGGCAGGCACCCTTCAACATTGCTGGTGGTAGGGTGAGGGTACTTGGTAGTTAGAGCCTCTGTAGTCAGCAAGTTGGCAACAGCTATCAAATTACTAATGCACATACTTTTTGGCCCAGAAATTCTACTTCTAGGAATTTGCTTGCAGATATACTTGCACATGATTGAAATGAAATATGTGCTGTTATATTCCTTACATCACAGTATTGTTTTGAATAGCAAAAAACTAGAACGAACCTAAACATTGATCAAAAGGGAAATGAATAGTTGTGACGGTGGAAGACCTACTGTAACACAGCTAAGATGCAGAATCTAATGCCAGTTGTATCAGAAGGGATAAATCTAGAAATCAATATTGAATGCAAAAAGTGAGTTGTAAGAGGGTATGTATATTACAATAGCATCTATATATGTTTTAAAAGCACATAGAGGGCATTGCAGATTCGAGATTGTTCTATCTTCTCAGAGAATTATTTATTTGATCACCAATAAATGACATAATGATGTACCTCTAATAACACTTTTGGTATAAAAGTCAATCCTGTCAGCAATTCTACTTTCCAGTTTTTGTTATTGTTGTTGTTGTTGTTTGAGATGGAGTCTCGCTCTGTTGCCCAGGCTGGAGTGCAGCAGCATGATCTCAACTCACTGCAACCTCCACCTCCTGGGTTCAAGTGATTCTCCTGCCTCAGCCTCCCGAGTAGCTGGGACTACAGGCTCATGCCACCATGCCAAGTTAATTTTTGTATTTTTAGTAGAGACGAGGTTTCGCCATGTTGGCCAGGCTGGTCTTGAACTCCTGACCTCAAGTGATCTGCCTGCCTGGGCCTCCCAAAGTGCTGGGATTATAGGAGTGAGCCACCACACCCAGCCTCCAGTTTTCTTTTGTTAAGATTTTTTTCTGGCATATTTTTACTCATCTTCTAAAAATATTTTTAAGGTAATATCTTTATAATTACACACAAATATTTATGTAATTTTAGACCCAGTCATAAAAGAAACCCTATGTGCATGCTTTATTAAAACTATAGTCCTTTCTCCGCTTGGGCGGCGGGAGGAGTGGCAGCAGTCAGCCAGCCCAGCTTCACGAAGGCTCTCCACGCGCCGCAGCCCACAGGCACCCGGCACGGCACGGGAGGCACGCGCCCTCCCCGCCGCCAGGATTCCCAAGAGGAAAGTCTGCTCCGCCTATGGGGCCGCCAAGGAAGAGCCCAAGAGGAGATCGGTGTAGTTGTCAGCTAAACCTCCTGCAAAAGTGGAAGCAAAACCGAAAAAGGCAGCAGCAAAGGACAAATCTTTAGACAAAAAAGTGCAAACAAAAGGGAAAAGGGGGGCAAAGGGAAAATAGGCCAAAGTGGCTAACCAAGAAACTAAAGAAGATTTACCTGCAGAAAATGGTGAAAGGAAAACTGAAGACAGTCCAGCCTCTGATGAAGCAGGAGCCAAATCTGGTTAGTACCATATACCATGTCTTATCAGTGGTCCCTGTCTCACTTCTTGTACAATCCAGAGGAATATTTTTATTAACTAAATAGTTGGTAAATTTACAAAATTGTAAATGTAAATGCAAGTTTTTTAGTAGCTCTAGAAACATTTTTAAGAAGGAGGGAATCACACCTCATCCCATTTTTTAAGTGTAAATGCTTTTTTTTTTTTTTTTTTTTTTTGAGGTGGAGTCTTGCTCTGTCACCCAGGCTGGAGTGCAGTGGCTCAATCTCGGCTCACTGCAACCTCCACCTCCTGGGTTCAAGTGATTCTCCTGCCTCAGCCTCCTGAGTAGCTGGGACTACAGGTGTGCACCACCACACCTGGCTAATTTTTGTATTTGTAGTAGAGATGGGGTTTCACCATGTTGGCCAGGCTGGTCTCAAACTCCTGACATCAAGTGATCTACCCACCTAGGCCTCCGAAAGTGCTGGGATTGCAGGTGTGAGCCACTGCACCTGGCCGTAGTGGCTTTGTTTTCTTTAGACATTTTGGGTTTATTTACTTTGCATTACTCAGGTCAGAAAATGTCACTTGACCTCTTAACAGCATGGGCTCAGGGCAGAGTTTAATCTTTTTCCAGAATGGAAATTGCTCATGATGGCTGTTGTCACCTGTGGGCCAGTAAGTTCTGAAAGGCATCTGTGTGCCTGCCAGCCTAGAGTAAGTGTCCTGAACTACCTGAAACTGATGGGGCCCAGAGTACAATGTGCAGATTTCTAGTCACTTTCTTGGGGGTG
>NW_012115333.1:2649871-2724170 GCF_000951035.1 Colobus angolensis palliatus | reverse complement strand
TTGAGGTGAAATCATTTGCTGGTTGTTTATTTTTTGGTACAACCAGAAAATAGTGTGGGATATTGAATTATGGGATGCTTTGACTGTCTCGGGTGTCAGCTTAACATTCCGTAGATGGGGGGTTAGTTTTTATATCCTGTAATACAAAGCATATTAAATGGCAATATGGAGTCAGTCCTGTATTTAATGTCTTGAACATTTTAAATTACTTCTATTCCCATGGTGTTTTGTTTTGTTTTGTTTTTTTAGTAGAATTGTTTCCTAGAGAAAACTACTCTTTGATCATGGCTCTCCCTGTCAGAATTGTATGCACTCTATAACATCTTTGGTTGTGGTAGTCCTGTTTTCCTGATAACTTTGTTACTGTGCTGTGAAAGATTTAAAACTTGAATATGTAGTGTACATGCTATTCAATTGTGAATTGGTGGGACATATATAATAGCTTATCAACATGTGAAGGTACTGGTACTTGATAGCCTCTTAAGGAAAATTTTCTTCCAAATTTTAAGCAGGAAAGTCACTGGAATAACTTTAAAAAAGAATTACAATACATAGCTTTTTAGATTTTTGTTACATATGTTAAGAATTGTGTACAAATCGAAATGTCTGTACTGATCCTTAACCAATAAAATCTCAATTATGAAAGAAAAAAATTATAGTCCTTTCTATTTTTACTTGCCTCCCACCTCGGCCTATATCAGTACTCCCTCCACAACCTATGTTAATAAACTAGTATTCATTATTCCATATTTTTCTTCATACTTGTGTAATCACATACAGACATATGTATACACATATATGTATACTTTTGTGTGTATATACATATACACATATGCAATACATGCACAAGTTTTTATTTGTCCTTTTTTATTAAAATGAGATTATATACATACTCTTCCAGTTCATATTCTTCTCACTCAACAACACTCCCTGGAAATCAATCATATGGCTCTAATTACTAATCTTCAATGGTTGCCTAGTATTTCATAGTGTGGATGTGTCATAATCTACTCAGCTATTAACCTATTGATAGGTTACTACGATTTTTAAGGTTTAAAAAAGCTGTAAGTAATTATGCAATACACATCTGTTATGGTTTGAATGTCTCCTCCAAAACTCATGTTGAACTTTAATTGCCAATGTAATGGAATTGGGAGATGGGGCCTTTAAGAGGTGATTAAGTCATGAGGGCTCCACCCTCTTGAATGAATTAATGCCATTATTGTGGCAGTGAGTTAGTTACAGAGGGAATGGGTTCCTGATAAAATGATAAGCTTGGCTTCTTCTTACTCTGTGCTTTGCATGCTCACTTCCACCTTTTGCCTTCCACCATGGGATTACCCTCACCAGATGCCAGTGCCATGCTCTTGGACTTCCCAGCCTCCAGAACCATGAGCCAAATAAACTTCTGTTCTTTACAAATTACCCAGTCTGTGGTATTCTGATACAGCAGCAGAAAATGAACTAAGACATCTTTGTCCATATAGGATCTTAAGTACTGGGGTTTCCATTCTTATGGGATGATATCCCAGAAGTAGGATTGCTAGGTCAAATGATGTGCATCTTTTTTATTTTAATAAATGGTGTCAGACTGCTTTCCCCAAAGCTTAGAGCCTTCTCACTTCCTCAACAATGTGTGGCCCAGCAGCCTGGCTAACTTGACTTATTCTTGGCAGAGATTCCTCTCCAAAGAATTTGAAATTCAAAAGGAGACACACAGAGATTGAGAAGATTGGAGCTGAGTCATATTCATATCAATCAATTCTGAAAACAAGCTCAATACCTTGAAAATACAGTCTTAGTTCTTGCCCAAGTTAGCCAGAGTTGAATTCTGTTGCCTGCAACCAAAAGACACTAATAAACCGTAGTCATGGACTGAGACCTCAACCTGGTCACAAATCCAGCCCTGATCCCAACTACGAATTCAACTCTAATCCATGCCATAGACTTAATCCTCACCCAGGTTGGAAACTGGGGGTCATTCCTGGCCCCAGATTTCACTGTACCCTGCCTGCCAAGAACCCCTCTCCAAGGGATGTTCCTGCCTGTCAGTGGATACATTTCAGTGGAAACATTACGGCCAAATGTATCCATAGCCTGGGACCCAACGTTAAGGCTTCTTTGTGGCAACCAGTGCTGATTACTTCTGGAGGTGGGGGAATTTCTTGTGAAGAAAAATTTGTAAAATCTAAGAGATATTTTGGGGACATCTGGGTTGCAGGAAATAAAAGATCAAAAGGGAACACGGTTCTGGGGTGAGGGTTTAGTTTGTGGAGGCAGATAATAGGGATATGAGGGAGCCAAGTGTCTGGAGCTGAATGGGGCTGGGCTGAATCCCCTGCTGGAGCCTACATGGGTCTCTATGAGAGAGAGATCCCGTGCTCCCAGGACAAGCTCAGAGGAATTGTCACCAAGAGGTCCAGGCAGCCTGTGGCCCACAGTCTTCCTTCTTTGTCTCTCTCAACATTCTGGCACTGCCTCACCTGGCCCAATGGGCCCCCATGAGGCTCAGGCCCCTTTCCCCACTGTTCTGACACAGGCCCCAAAGCCACCTGCCACTTTCTCCTTCCTGCCAATTTCCCTCCTGTCATCTTTTCCCCTGGTATATCTTCTCACTGCATGCCTCCTGCTGAATTTCAGGGATTAGGACTGTCTACCATGGGACACAGCTCCCTACTCTTCTCCCCGGAGCCAGGAGGTTCTTGCCAAATCTGGCCCCAGCCTTGCCCCAAGGATCTCTGGAAGGAATTAGGCAGAACTTGCTGGGTGTGTGTCTGGAGAGACAAGTCAAGAGTGTGGGGAGGGAACTACCATTTGTCAAACACCTATTATTATATACTAGGTAGGGAGTTAGTACTTAGCTCCCCTATTTAATCTCCACAGAAAGTCAATGAGATAGCAATTTTTATGGTCAGATAGGGAAGCTGAGGCCCAGGGATGTTCAAAGATTTGTCCAAGGCTACTCAGCTAGAGGTGGCAGAGCTGGGATTTGGACTCAGGACTGTTGATTCCAAAGCCAGCTCCTTCCGGGACTAAAACAAGAGGAATGTAGTGGCCTCAATTTCTGCCTAAAAGGGAGGCCCTACCAGGTAGAGAGTTCCCTGGTGGAGGCCTAGAGCGCCTTCCTGGACACTGGGCCCACTCTGTAGGGAGGGCTAGCTGGGTAAGAGCTGTATTAGAGGGGCAGAGAAGCAGGTTTCTCTCACCCCAACCCCCGCAGGTTCCACTCAGGCAGTGCTGGCCTCCCTCCTCCCATAGAGTCTCCCCACTCCCCTTATTCCTCTGTGTTTCCATCAACAGGGAGAGAAGAGAGCCAGCGGACAGTGCTGAGAGTAGAGTAGGCAGAGTCAGAAGACCAGACACAGTTCATTCACAGGCAAGAACTCTGGGCTGCTCCTGCTTCACTGTTCCCATCAGGGCAACGGGGCGTGGGGGGGTGTATAAGATGATGGCTGAGACCATGTCAACTCCACCAGTGTGTGTGTGGTAAGGCCTGCCTGGGCAGGCAAGTGCTGTGACCATGTCAGTGGAGATGACTTTGCCCACAGAATATGATTCAGGGGATAGCAAGGGCAGGAGCTAGGGTAAGCCAGGAAGACACATCAATAGCTGGTACAAGAGCTCTGTTAGGCCCTGCCTGGGGTCCAAGCCCTGCCTCTGGCTGCCCCATCATGACAGAAAGGTGGAGGATACGCAAATGAGAATCTGTGGTTAATAGAAATGGGGACTTTTTGAAAAGAGGAACACTACAAGAAGTACAAGAAAGTAAGAAAGGGTTGGAAACACTCTCCTGGTTGTCCTGAGAGGGAGAGGAAATTGCACCTGTAAGAAAAAGCTTGCCTTTAGATCTCCACAGAGGCAAGGGGCACTGTGTGGCTGATTAAGCGGAGCTCTAGTTACAGGTCTGATACCCCTGCTTGCTGTGCAACCCTGAGCAGGTTTTTTTTCCCTCTCCGGGTCTCAGTGTTTCCATCTGCACAGTGAGAATTTGGACCCAAATGTTCTCCAAGAGCTCTGTCAGCTCTCAAATTCCAGAATCTTCTCTAAACCTGCTCTGAGTCAAGCCCCTTGAGCATGGCTATGCCTCAGGCACTGATGGTTGTTTTAATGTGCTGATCAGTAGTGGAAGTCACAGTAACATTGTGACATGGGGGTGGTGTGCGTTGGAGTCATCCTAGGATCCAACATGAACTCCTCACCACGGCCTAGAAGCTTGAGTGGATTAATGCCCTGCCCATCTTTCCAGCCTCCCCTCTCCCTCTCCAGTTTCCCCTGGCCTCCTTTCCTTGCCTGGGACGTATCAGACTCGTTCTTGCTTTGGCACCTTCACATACACTGTTCACTGTACTTGGAATGCAGGATCCCCACCTCTTTGGTAATTCTCTTCCTTTTGATCTTAGTTGAAATGGCCCCTCTTCCAGGAAGTCTTCCTGGGTCCCTAGCCTAAGCCAGCTCCCACTCTGAAACACACTCATAGAATCATGATAAGATCACAGTAGTAATTGCTTGTACCATACAAGTATGTTTGTATCTGTCTCCCCTCCTCAATTACTATCAGCTCCCTGATAGCAGGACCCTTGTTTATCTCATTCACAGCTCTACCCTTGGTGTCCAATAACCCAGGAAACTTTTAACCAACAAATATTTCTTGAAAACAAAACCCCTAGAAGCTGCCATGTGCTATAGACTTACTTGGGGCCAGGCACAGACATACAGCATCTCACTGGGTCCTTGGATCATGCCCTCCCTACTTATTTCTTAGGTGCAGAGATGGTGTGGCAGAGAGCTGATGGGTTTTGTCCTTTCAGAAGATCTTTGTCCTGTACCAGTTGGCTGGGATGTGCAGAGCTGGGCCTGGCAAGCAGGTCTGCCTGTTTTGCGCCTCCTTTTTTTGCTTGCCACCACTCTTCGGAGAGGAGCAGCAGCTGTGGCCGCTCCTCGTGTTCCCATAGCAACCAATGCTTACCTCCCGCTCACACTGGTTCCTAATTGCCTGATTACGCATCTTCTCCCCCACCAGCTCGCCAGCTCGGGAGCTTCTTGAGAGCAGGGTCCATGGCAGGCTTTGCTCACCATTGCGTGGCTCCAGACTCAGTGAGTATTAGTTAAATGAACAAAAATGAATGCATGACCATCCATGCACATGAGTTTTTACAAGCTTTCATCAAAAACAAGGCACCTGGCAGCCTGTAGTGGCTGGGGGGAGGGGGAATTTGAGAACTCAGTGCTCCTGGCTCACCTCTGCTTAGTGGCGTGGGTGGCCAGCCCCCCTTCTCCTTTCTCCCCTGCTGCCTGGGGAAGCTCTTTAGAAAACAGGCAAGACAGCCTGCAGGGTCATGGCTGCTGGCAGGAGGGGGATGCTGGAAATGGTGTGACACCCTCCCCTACCAATCCCCCCACCCCTGCTCCACCATGCACAGGCACACTCGAACTCCCTCACCACCTCCTTCTGATGGAAACCATCTCAAATGGCCAGTTTTTGTTTTAAGAATTACCAGAAACAATTGAGCAGCCTATCCAATTCTAATGCTCTGTTCACAGTCTCACCAGTCAGCCCCTTTACTCTGTTCCCATTGCCATCATGTTAATCCCACTCACCACCATCTTCCACCTGAGCTGCTCCAACAGCTGCCTCTCTGTCCCACTTCTGTCCTTTTCTCTTCCCTCTCCTGCCCACCCTCACCCCATCTTCCGTGGCACAGACAGAAGGAGTGTCCCAAACAGAAATCATCCCATGTTATTCCTAGCCAGACTCACGAGGGAGGCAGGTGCATTTTTTACTATTTTTGTGGCATGACAGAGTCTGTGTAAGTCACCGAAGCGCCTAGAGGCGGAGCAGGCAGAGCTACTAGTCCATTAATTTAGTCTTTAAATGTTTGTTTCCTTAAATGTTTGGCTTTGGACCATGCATAAGCTAGTGAGTCCAGAGCTCACAAGGATGGGACCAATATGAGTTTTTACCCTAATGGAAGGAACAGAAAAAAAAAAAAAAAAAAACTGAGATGTGATCTGCACTTTGTAGAGGGTGCTATGGGAATGTACAGGGAAGTATGTTTGTGCAGAACCAGAGGAAGAAACATTTGAGCTGGACTTCCTATCAGAAATTGTTGGTTGCAAGCAACAGAAAGCATCTCTCATTAACTTAGGAGAGAAGGGAATTTGTGGGGTCGGAGGGGTAAGCTATAGGGAGCTTACAGAATCAAGAGAAAAGCTAGAGAACCAGGTATGGAAATTGACATAAGCAAAGGCACTTCTTGGGGAGGGGTTGGGAAGGAATAGGAAGCAGGAATGGTTTGATCAGGATGCTGCCAATAAAATGAATGAAGTATGTTTCCTCTATTCTTATATTGCTTGTTCCAGATTCAAAGTCCAACGAGAGTGTCCAGTCACCAAGCTTAGTCACATGCTCTCCTCCTGGCTATACTGAGCTGGGGAGGGGAAGGCAACTTCCCTTTGGCTTCTATGAAAGGAGGCATGCATAGATTTATTGTTTCACCAACATCACCCACAATCAGGCAGAGACAATTCACTAAACAGGAGCCTAAGGAAAGGGGAGGAATGAAGGCTGGGAAGCCACAAACCAACAAATGTCCACTCTCTGCTTGATGGCAGCAAAAAAAGAGAAAGAGGGCATTCTAGCCAGAGAGAACTGAATGGACAAAGAAAGAGCTGAAGCCTGCTGTGCTCATGGCAGGCAGGCAGCAATGTGTGACTGGGGTATAAGAAGAGGAAGGCAAAGAGCCACAGATGAGGTGAGAACAGGGAGAAGACAGATCACAGTGTGTCCTATGGAGTGGGCTCTAGGGAGCTAGTCTCTAGGGGTGGGGGTTGGGGGGTGACCACGTTGGCATTTTAGAAGCTTCACTCTGGGGGTGTCAAGAATGGATCAGAGGTGGCAAAGTTGGAGATGGGGAGACCTGCAAGGAACTCTTGTAGTCAAGAGATGATGAGGCCTGAATTCCAACATTGGCCATGAAACGGAGAGAAGACAATGGATTCAAGAGCAATTCAGGACCTAGAATCCTGAAGTTTGAGAGGATGGAGGAGGGAGAGGAGTAAGAGATGACTGTGTGTCAAGAGGGAGGAATGAGTTTGGGAGAGTTTGTGCTTTCTTCATGGACTTCAAGAAGCCCACAAAGAATGGGTGTTCTCTCAGCACTCATTCAATCAGTAGTTAATGTCAGCCTGGCCCCACTAGTATGTATTGTATTGAAAAAGGTGGGGAGAGAGAGTGAGAACTTTTTTTTTTTTTTTTGAGATAAAGTCTCATTCTGTCGCCCAGGCTAGAGTGCAGTGCAACTTCACTCGGCTCACTGCAACCTCCACCTCTCGGGTTCAAGTGACTCTCGTGCCTCAGTCTCCCGAGTAGCTAGGCTTATGGGCGCGTGCTGCCACGCCCAGCTAATTTTTTTTTTTTTTTTTGGTAGAGACGGGGTTTCACCATGTTGGCCAAGCTAGCCAACTTGTGACCTCAAATTACCCACCCGCCTCAGCCTCCCAAAGTGCTGGGATTATAGGCATAAGCCACCCGCGCCCAGCCAAGAGTGAGAACTCTTAATGGACCCTCTCATACTCTGCTGGTGGGAACATATACTGATGCAGTTACTCTGGAGAACAATCTGGAAGTGTGTTTTACTGTTTTAAATATGCATACCTCTGCACACTGATTTCTAGAAATTTGTCCTTACAAAATAACAAGTGTGTACAGATAAACATAGGTACAAGGATGGCTCAACAGTGTTTATAAGAGTAAAAAAACTGGAAACTACCTCAATATGCATCAACAGGGAAACTGGCTAAATAATAAGCCAGTAGGGACAGAAAAGAGAGAAGACACTGACCACATCCCTGGCCTCTGCAGCCTGACAGGCCTCAGTGGAGGAGAGGGGTTAAAGCTTTCACTTTTAGTGAAGTTTGGGTTTTGTCTGTTCCACTAGACTGGACATGTTAATTCCTGGAGGTAATCGGAGGATTTTTTTAATTATCTGAAAGCATCTCAAAAAGTTCTAGCTCTTCAGGAGATTTCATCCAAGAAGCAGGGGAGAAATAGGTCACAGAGAGTGTTTAGGGAGAAATAGGAGAGAGAGAAAATAAGTTTTCTGCTTGTGGATTTCAACCCGTTTACTAAAGTTACAATAACAACCATTACCTCTGGGGAATTCTGATTGAGGGAGGCAAGACTTTTACTTAATATTTTAACAACTTTTGCATTGTTTGAGTGTTTTACAATGTGCCCAAATCACAGAAATAAAAAGATAGTAAAAACAATAAAGATACTTGCATTTGTGGAGAGGGTGGAGATGCTGACAAGCTCCCTGAGCCCCTGGAGCTTCCAGAGCAGGGTTTCTCAACCTGGGCACTATTGACTTGTTGCAAGGGCTGTCCTGTGCATTGCTGGGGTGTGTGAGGCAGACTGTTAGCAGTATCCCTGGCCTCTGCCCACCAGGTGCCAGTAGCATACCCCCATCCTGAGTTCTGACAACCAAACTGCCTCCAGACATTGCCAAATGTCTCCTGGGGGGCAAAATCACCCCCAGTTGAGACGACTGCTCTAGAGGGATTATTCAGAATATGTGGGTGTCTTCTGAGCCTCTAAGCCTGGTGACCTCATTAATCCTATCTCCTAATGGCTCCCTGCCAGCACCTTTCCATGGCTCCATTGGTCTGGTAGTCAGAAGATGTAGCTTCCAGTTTCGGTTCTGCCACTTACTAGCGATGTGATCTTGGGCCTTCCAGAGCCTCATTTCCTCATCCCTAAAATGGAATAATTAACAATGACATGGCTCAAGGACAACCAGGTTCTCGCTTTCAACTGGATCTTTTCCTACTACTTTTCAGGTGCCCAGGTGTCTCCCACTGAAACCAACAAACCAACCCACCTTTTTGGACCTTACTTCTTTCTGCAGCTACTGCCTTGCCTCTCTCTTCTTCACATACAAACTTCTTCAAAGAGTCATCTCACTCTTTGAAGGCATTTCACACTCAATGTGTCCTAAACTGATCTCATGATCTTCCTCCCCAAACCTACTGTCTTTTGCTGTCCCTTATCATAGCAAAGGGACCCCCTTACATCTAGTTACACAAGCCACAAGCCTAGGAGTCATTTTCAACATCTCCCACATTACCAACCTCATAGCCAATCCTGCTCGTTTTACTTCCTATGTTGCTTGACTTTCAAGGTTATTTATCTCTAAATAGGAAATACATTGAAAAATCAAAATAAATATGGAACAAGATTTAGTAAGGAGTCTTACCCAACTCCATCAACTTCAGTACTCCCCCTAAAACACACACAGATAAACCACCTTTATTTGGGGGGTGGGTATCCTTCTACTGCATCTTTATGGAAAGACAATAGATATTGCTCCCTTTCTTCCACAAAATACAATACTGTACATGCTGTTTTGTACCTTGCATTTTTCACCTAAAAACATATTTTGTCAATCTTTCTGTTCAGTATTAGAAATCTTTAGCTCTGTTTTTACAAATAGTATTCTACTAGGTGGACCTAACAACATTTATTTTACCATTCTCTTATTTACAAGTGCCAGTTATAGGTAATCTGCTATTCTAAGCAATCTCTAAACATCTTTTCAACCCACCCACTTGTTTCAGTCTCCTTTGTCTCCCCTCTAATGCAAGCTACCACCATCCTTTCCTGGACTCAGCAGTATCACTTTCTAAATACTCCGCCCAAATCATCTCTTGCTCTATCTTCATGCAGTGGCTGGACTGGTATTTTCAAAACAGGACTTTGATCATATCCTTGCCTTGATTAACGACCTGCTGCAGCTTTCTTGTGGTTTCAGAGTAAAGACAAAACTCCTCCTTATGACCTGTGAAGCCTCATTGTGTCTGGCTCTGCCTCACCCACCTCTCCCTGCTCCCCTGACCCTCTCTGCCCCTCTCTGCCCCTCTCCTTCTCCACTCCACTCCCAGTGGCCACCTTTTAGTTATTTGCATATGTTGTTCCTTCTGCATAAAACACTCCACTCTACTCCACTCACCGAGTTCCTTTCTATGTGTCCTTCACATCTCAGCTTCTTTGTCCACTCCTCAGGAAGCCTTCCCTGAGCTCCCTGCTAGGCCAAAGCCCCAAATTAAAGGATCTCATTAGTACCACATGCTTCTCCTGCATAACCCTAGTCCCAGTTGTAAGTTCACATTCATTTGGGGGACACTTTGATAAATGTCTGGCTCCTATTCCCATGTGGGCTATGAGGTCCATGAGGGCAGAGGCCTTACCTATCTTTGCTTTCCATAAAGGCCCTGCATCTAGAAAATTGTTGACCAAATGAATGAAAGGATGAGGCATATAAGGGCCCCAGCAGAGAACCTGACACATAGTAGGTGCTCAAGAAATGTTGCTTTCCTCTTTCTTGCATTCACTGTCTGTGTTTGCTCTGGAGCCTGTAATGGGTTGCCTTCCATGTGCGCTACTCAACAACGCTGCTCTCTAAATACTCAGCCTGTGGCCTTTGCTTGGACTTCTCCTTTATTGATATGACTCATTTAATGGCTGATCATTTATTCCTCCTGAAAATCCTCTCTTGGCTTGGCTTGATGCCCTGGGATCCCCTTACCCATGGTGGCTTCCTCTCTACTTTCTCTTCCTCTGCCTACCCCTGTGATGTTGGGATTCCTCAGGTTTTATCCCAAACCCCTTCCCCTCTCATTCTATATACTCTCTTTTGAGCCATCTCATTTATGCTCATAGCGTCCATCACCACATATGTGCAAACTTTAAGTCTCCCGCTCAGGTTTTTGTAATATGCCTCAAGCCCCCATATTAAATGCCAGCCTCTGCCTCTAGAATGTAAGTGGAGCAAGAGAGCAGAGATTGTGTCTCTGTTTGCTTATTACAGTGTCCCCAGCCCCTGAAGCAGTGCTCGGCACATAGTAGTCACCCAATAAATACATATTGTCAAATACATAAATGGCAGGGCCCATGTTAGCATGGACAGAGCTGCCTTCCCCAGAGGCAGCCTTTTTGTTGGCAAGGCAGTGGGGCAGAGAAAGAGGCTAGGGGCTAAATGTCATGTCCTGGCTTTTCTCATGCTGGGTCTTAGCAGATATCTCACACCCACAATCAGGGTGAAAGATGAAATTCCAAGCAGGATTTGCACCCCAGAGCCAGCAGTCTCTGAATCAGCAAACTGTCCTATGGGATTGTTTCACCCCATTTGCAAACCATAAGGCAGCCTTTGAGAGAGAAGGCAGCTCAACAGACCATGTGCTAGCATCATGTCCAGCCAAGTAGCCTTTAAGGGGAGCAAATAGCTGGCCACCGTGTGCGGCAATGTTGTCAGAGGGGAGGAGGGCACTAGGCTGAGGCTGCACCTGCCAGGATATGGAGATGAGGTTGAATCCTCCTGCCCCACTGGAGAGGGGAGCCAGACCACCCTGCTTGCAAACCCAGGGCCTTTCCAACAAAGGTCAAGGGTGGAGGAAAGCCAGGTTGAGTGGGCAGAGGAATTCTGCTTATAGCCCTGACACACTGCCTGTGGCACAGCCTCCTACAACAGACTGGTCTGAACTAAGGTCAGGTCCTGCCCGGTCTGCCATGAGAACTGACACAAAAGTACAGACTGTTCTAAGTCAGAGCTGAGGAGGCCCTTTGAACCCCAGTTCTACCCACCTCATGATTCTGATGGAAAAGCTGAGATTTAGGTTCAGGCAGAGACTGTCCTGTAGTTGGTTACTAGCAAGCCAGGGTGTCTGGCTTATCTCTTAGCCTTTAGCCTGCTTGGCCCTACAGACTTGATAGTTTCTTCCTGCTTACATTTTAGAGGGAAGAGACAGACCACAATTTTAAAAAGAATATGCAAGTAAAATATGTAGCATGAAAGATGGTGGCAAGGGTTATGGAAAAGAAGAAAGTAGTGGAGGGGGAATGAGGGTGCTAGGGTTTGTGATTTTAGATGGCGTTGTCAGGGGAGGCCTCCTTAACAAGGGAGCACTGGAGCAAAGCCGGAGGAAGGTGAGTGGGTGCACTTACTCTCTCTACAGTGTACTGTGAGGACACCTGAGACAGAGCTCGAACCTCCAGACTGCCCCCAACAGGGCCATGGTCAGAGGGCCTCCTGGGAGGTTTGCCTATGGATTTTGGCCTGGCCACAGGGACAGGAATAAGCATATCTTCTGAAACTGAGACTGGACACAGAACGAAAGGCCTATGACACCCTGGGCCAGGTAATATTAATAATGACAGTAGTAATAATAATAATAGCACCATTTTATCTGCATTGAGCACATACCATAGGCCAGGCACTGTTTCTAGCATGTTACTTGTGTTATCTTATTCCATTCACCCAATGACCCTATGAAAATAGCGCTGTTCTAATGCCCATTTCATAGATGAGAAAACAAAGTCTCAATGTGGTTACAGAACTTGCCCAAGGTCACAAAGCTAATGAGCAGCAGAGTTGTGCTTTGATCCTAGGTCTTTGGACTCCAGAGCCCGTTTTATAGACAGAAGCAGGTTTTAGGCATCTGGGCTGGAACGGTTGTCTAGAGGCAGAGGGTAGATGAGATGATCTCTTGGGTTCTCTGCTGTGGTCATAAGGGCCAGGCAGTTCAGAGGCAGTTGAAAGGGATGTCTAATATGGCAGCCAACCTCGGGATAGGATTGTGTCTGAGGCCTCTATGGAAGCGGTAGACTTCATCTTCTCTGGAATGTGAGCTCCATGAACACTAAGCCTTGTCTGTCTGGTCTGGTGCTCTATCACCAGTGCGTGACACTTTGTCAGTGATCAATAAATATTGGAGTAAATGAATGAATACAAGAATGAATCAATAATTCACTCTCACTTATTGAAGGTGGGCCCAGCCATAGACACTGCCATCTTTCCAAACAACCAGGGCATCTGAACTTGTGTCTCCCTGAGAATGTGAGGCAAAGAAAGAAGGCATAGCAGAACTAGGAGCAAGGGAGATGCTGCTGGGGTCAGGAGCCAGGACAGAGCCCAGAGCTGAGGACTGGGACAGTGATGGGTGCAGAGAGGCCACCCTTTGTGAACACAGTTCTGAGTGCTTTACGTATGCTTCCTCATATCATCCTTCCCACAGCCTTGGGAGATAGAGATTGCTACCTCATAGAAAGATGAGGAGACTGAGGCATAGAGAGGCTAAATGACTTGCCATGGATCACACAAGCATTATGGGGTGGAATTGGGTTTAAACTGGGATTGGCAAGGCAGGCCAATTGCTTCATGTGGTCCCTGACTGGGGTGCAGTCAGAAACTCTCTCCCCTCTGCTATGTACCATGCCGCATTCCAACCTCCCAAGCTCCTTTGCTCTGCGGCTGTCTCCAAACCTCAGCCTGGGAGCTGGACCCTGCCTCTTCAGTCTCCCTAAAGAGGGGAGACTCCAATGCAGCAGCTTTTCCCCCCCTCCCTCCTTTCCTCCCTCCAGGTACCCTAGAGGTCTGAGGTCAGGGCAAAGCCAGGGCCAGCAGTAAAGAACAGACCTGGAGTAAGACAGATCCGAGTTTAAGTCCTGGTTCTTCCACTTAATACCTCAGAGAGGAAGAACTACCTTGCTGAGCCTCAGTGTCCTCCTCTGTACATATAGGATAATATCACCCATGTCATGGGGTTGTGGGGACTAACTGAAATCACTCAGGGGAAGGAACTGGATTCCAGGTGAGCTGGAGACAGGAGGAGGCAGTCATAATAGTCCACCACATTACAGCTTACACAGCATGTTTCCATTAATTTCTAGGCTCCCCTTTTTTTCTGTATCACCATTCTATTGGGTAAAGTTATGGTCCCTCTTTTGTAAATGAGAACACTGGGGCTTGGAAGTGACTTGCTAACCAAAGGCATGCAGTTTGGAAGTCGCAAGGCAGACATTCTAAGCTAGATGCATGTGACACCCGAGTGGGTGGGGAGCCCCCCTCACCTTCCAAGGCGAGCACTCCTTTACACTCCTATGTCAAGTCTGGTGGTGAGAGTACTGGTCTTGTAAAGGGCTGGTTCTCCTGATCCTCTCCTTCAAAGCAAGACTCAGTGGTGCACTGAGAGGATCTCCTCCAGGCCGTGGCCCGCCTCACTCTGCAGTAGCAGCAATGAGGAAAGGAAAACGGTTGTCCCAGCACAGGATGGGAGAGTCAAGCATGGTCACAATGAGGGCCAGAGAGCGAGCAGGAGGTAAGCAGGAACACTGAAGTAGTGCACCTCAAACCTAGGAAAAACCATGTCTTTGGCCATCTTTAGAGGTGGCTTACCAGAGAAGCTGCAACAAGACCCTTCCCCGTCATCAGGTCATAGCAGTCATCCTCTGTGCATGGCTCTGTCTCACATTGTGAACTTGTTCTTCGTATAGAATGGGTCTCTTTTCTGCTGTAGCCTGTGAGGTTTTTTTCCTTATCTTTGATGGTCTGTGAATTTCCCGCAAAGTGTCTAGGTATAGACTTATTTTTATTTATTTTGCTTAGTCCTTGGCCTGCCCTTTCTCCCTGAAACTCATACCTCTTTTCCTTTCTGAAAAATAGTTTCTGTCAGACTTAGGCCAAAGCCCCTCTATGCAAACCCTTCATGCCTACTAACTGTTCTTTCAAAGTTTGTTTCTATGCTGGTGTGAATCCCTCAGCACTAACTTACAATTCTCTAATTCTTTCCGTGATTGTGCCCAGGCTAGAGCTATCCCATTCATTGAAGTTTGCTTTCTTTTTATTTCAATAACTATATTTTTGACTTCCAAAGTTTCTACTTGATTTTCTTTTTTTATCTCTCTTCCTGTTTTTGTGCAATCCTATTTTGTCCTTTTAAGGAATGTCATTCCTTCATTTCTCTCTGTGAGCATCCTAGGCATGCTTATTTTCAAAATCTGTCAGCCTATTCTCTAAAACTCATCTGGAGTAAATTTATGTGCTGATTGTAGATTTTGCTGGCTGTCCCTGAGCATTTGATTTCTTTATGTGTTTTGGAATTTTGGTTTGGAGAGGCAGTGTTGGGGTTGTTTTGTTTGTGTTTGTGTCTTATTGTCTTTCTCTCTTAGTGCTTACCCCTCCCTGTCTGGTGGTTTCATGGTGGCCTCCATTGGCCCCTCCAAATCCCTCAGCCCAGAATCCGATTTTATGACACTCAGGGCTCTTGCCCTATAGGAGATGTTGAGAGCATTCTCCTGCTTCAGTGTAGAACCTTGGGGCTCGGTTCACTTCCTTGTCATGAGGCCGAGTCTCCCTCCTCCCAGCTCCTCATGGCCCAGGCTGCCTTGTAGTCAGAACTCCCAGAAGCAGCTGGAAGCTGTCTTTTCCAGCTCATAAGGGGAGAACCCTGCCCCTCCTCCCCCTGGTTTCTGCCTCCCATCCCACAATGGAGCACTTGTAGTACTCACAGGAGCTGAGTCTCGGCCACCCCTGCCCACCCCCCGCCACGGCGCCCGTGTTCTGACCCAGAGGCTGGCAAGTTACAGCTGTGCTAGTTGCTTTGCATTTCTGTATGTGCTCTATATCTCATTTTTTCAGCCTGACTCTGTCTTTGGGGTTTTCTCTTTTTACAGTGTATCGATCTTCCATCACTCCATGCTTGGTACAGAGGGGCTCTGTTGCCATCTTAACTGGAAATGTACTCTAATTATGTACTGTATGTACCATAACCAGAAATGATTTAACCAATCCCCCATTGTTACACTTTTATGTTGTTTGCCATTTGGGGCTAGTACAAATAAGAAGGCAATAAACATCCTTAATGTACTTGTCTAATCCCTGATGCGAAGTTGTGAGATCAAAGGGTAGCCATGTTTCCATTTGATACACATTTCATTTTGTATGTACTACCCCAACCATCACCACCACCACCAATACACCATCACTGGCATCTGGTTGGTTGAACAGAACGAGGGAAACCCTGGAAATAAATGAGACCGTGCTGTTGTGAAGTCTAACTTGGTGTACACAGGTGAGGCATTCTTAGACAACTTCTTCCCTGTTCCCATCCCTTTTGGAGCCCCAGATCCTTCTCATGGGTTATTTCATTTAATCTTCGTGACATCCCTACAGGATAGGGAAATCTCATTTTGCAGAGGAGGAAGCCAAGGCTCAGAGAGCTAAGATGACCTCCTAAGCTTTTACTGATAGGAAGAGGAGTCCACATGAAGTTGAGGAGAAAGGTGGGGTGCTCCCCAGTCCACTGATCTGCAAAAGGGAGTCTTTCTGGCCTTTACTGATCCATATGTTTAGGAATCTGGCTGCCTCCATGAGACCGTGGTACAGCGATTGTGGGCAACTCCTAATTGTCTGGGTTTGGGCACACTGGGGCAGCCTCCACTGTGTGTGGGACAAGTGCTGGCTTTGCAACTCAGGCTCAGCCCCTCTGTAGTTAAGTAATGATGAGCTCCTCCTTATCCTCTCATTTTTCAGTTGGAGATAGCCAGGTATAGTGAAAGCACACAGGCTCTGGATTCAGTTAAAAACCAGCTCTACCACTTTCCTGCTGCTTGACCTTGGGCAAGCCACTTCACCTCTGTGGGTCTCAGTTTCCACATCTGTAAAGTGGGGTAATAAGGCTTCTCTTGGAGAGGCATTGTTAAGATGAAAGAAAGACCAGCGTGCCTGGCACAGAGTAGAGATTCAAATAAAGCCTGTTTCTGACAAGGGTGAAATGTCACATAGCTAAACCTGCTCAGCCAATCAGCTGAGGCCACACCCTGTCCTGACTCCACACTCAGTGTTCTTCCCAATGCAACTGTCTGGGCCTCCTTCAGCTATTTGTCTTATTGTCCTATTCCCTTCTGCCAAAAAGAAAGAACCATCCCAAGGAGCTGAAGCCCTGGTCTCTGTGCATGCTCCCACAGCTTCTGCTGGGCTGCCTGACATGAGCGTGGGCCCTGAAAGCTCCACATGTGTCCCTGGACCCCATCACAGGTGTGAGCCTGGATGCGTGACTCTGCAAGATGCTACACACTGAAAGGACTGGAAGTTTGAGATTACTGTGGAATGGTGGCTGCTGACGGGGCTTCCGGCCTGCCCATTGCCTAGACCTGTAGCCCTCAAGCAAGTCTCCCCTGCTGTCTTGGAGGCACTGCCAGCAGCCTGTTGGAAGATCACAAAAAGCAAAAATTGGCCCTTCCTCCTCTGGCAGAGCCTGCACAGCCTCTGGGAGGCAATTAGGCCTTGGGAATTCCCAAGGGTACCCTAAAACACTTCAAAGTCACAAGCCCATCTGCCTGCTTCACCCTGGGGGAGAGGGGCAAGGGGGTCATATTGTAATCACTCCCCAGATGGGAAGCTAAGGAGACCAGTCTCAGGCCCACGGTGGCCTGGGATGGAAGCTCTGGCCATGTGAGGTTCTTCCTTTGCACAGTGCTGTGGCACATAAAGGTGTCTGGTTGTGGGCTCAGTGCGAGGGAATGGGGTGCTGGTGAGCAGAGGTGAGGTAGGGATACTTGGAGTCCCAAATACCTGCAGCTCTCACAGCTAATGACCTGGGTCTCAAGATAGGCAGAAAGACTCTGTCACAGGGAGATGGCACTGGAACGTCATGAGATTAGAACTGAAGACCCAAACCCTTCCAGTCTGGTCACTGGCACACTCCTAAGGTGCTCTCTGCCCATCACTGGCAGGTTAGTGCTCCTCGAGCTCTGTACCAGGCTCACCTCTCTTCCATCCTTCACATGCCTCTGGTGTGACCTCATCCACCCCTCAGATTGCAGCTACCACCTCTGTCCTAATAAGAGTTCAGATGAAGTGAGTGCTAACTCTGTGCCAGGCACTTATCTAAACATTGTGCTTGTGTCAATTCATTTAATCTTCACAGAAACCTAATGAGGCTGACCTTACACCATCACATAGATGAAGAAGACAATGAGGTCTGGGAGGCTATGGAACTGGCTAGGAAGAGGCTGATGACTCCCAAACTGCTCTCTTTCCAGCTGGTTTCTCTTCTCATCTCCTTTCTTCCTATTGCTCATGGCACACCTAGGCTGGAATGTCCCACAAGCTCCTCAAACCCACCACAGCCAAAACTGCACTGACATTTCTCCTGTACCCACACCCCATCTCAAAATCCTCCTTCTCCCAGAAGCCTCATCCCCCACAGTGACTTTCCCATCTACTACATCCCTGGGTGGTATATCCTGCATTCCTTTCTCTTCCCCCTGCAACACCTCAAGGGTCTTCAGTCCTACCCATTCACATTTCTTCAATCTCCCTCCTGTTTTTCTCCTTCCTCAGTGATCCTTCCCCTTGGGTTCTTCTCCTTCTCCTTCTTTGGTTTTATTTTAATTAATACATAATAACTTTGCATATTTATGGGGTGTAGTGATGTTTCCATACGTGTATACATTGTGCAGTGTTCAAATAAGGGTAATTGACATAACCATCATTGAAGCATTTATCATTTCTCTGTGGTGGAGACATTCAAAATCCTCTCTTCTAGATATTTTGCCAGATACACTACATGATTGTTAACTGCATGGCCTTGCTGTACAGTAGCACACCAGAACTTACTCCTCCTGTCTAATTGTAACATAGTTACAGTTGGAACAACCTCTCCCCATCCTCCCTCCCCAGCCTGTGGGAGCCATTGTTCTACTCTCTAATTCTATAAAATCAACTTTTTTAGATTTTTCATCTCATATTTCTACTTTTGTCTTCTCCCCTCACGTTTATCTTCCATAGTGCCATGGGGAGAGCCCATGGCCCATCCCCTGCTCAAAATCCTTCTATGGTTTCCCATAGCCTACAGGATCAAGGCCAAATTCCTGATCCTAACATGCAGGGGCCCCCACAGTGGGAACAACTATCTGCTGAGCTTCACCCTTTACTTTCCCGGCCACTCCCTCTAGCCGATCTGGCCTCCTTGCTGTCCTTCCAAGGTACCTTTCAATGCCTTGAGCGTACTCCATCCCATCCCCACACTCCTCCACACCCTTGGAATACTCTCCTTCTTCCCATCCACCTGTCCCGAATGTCCATCCCAAAAGCCACCTCCTCGGTGAAGCCTTCCTGTCCTTTCCTGTTGAAAGTACTCTTGGCTGTTTTGAGACTGCAGCACTGCAATATGGAGATCGGATAGACCACGGGATTTGGAGACAAAACTGAGCCATGGGACATCCGAGAAGGCCCTTTAATCACTCTACTTCAGTGTCCTTCCTTATAAAATGCAGCCATGAATACCTCTCCTCTGGGTTGTTGTGAGGGTGGAATAAGAGGCAGCAGGCAAAGCTTAGCACACAGTGAACAGGCCATGGGACAGCCTATCACCTCTTCCCAGGGGCACTCCATGTTGACAGCCCTCTGTGCTACAGCACACTGCCAGGGACTGTTCTACCACCCCCGACCCCTGAGATTGTTTCTCTCTTTTTGCTTTCTTCCTAGCCCAGCATGCAGTGGTCCTCAGAAATCCCTGAGGGAGGAAAATCCTGGCAGGAAACCACCTTCCTGGGCAGCCTCAGTTTGGGGCCTGATGGTAGAGATTTTCCCCAGTCTTAACAAGTGAGACCTGCATCATTGTATTGTATAGGTCAAGATGGATTGTTTCTGGTTCCACTGAGCACTGAGGACTCCAGGAGTAACACTGACTGGCTCGGGAGGCCAAGCTCAAGCCCCCATCCTTCATTGGCTGGAGAGGCTGTCATGACATGGTCATCCCCCCTAAGAAAGGGAACTTGGCCTGAGCAGTACTGGGCTCTGGGAGCAAGGTATGTGAGTTATGGTCACAAAAAACCTGTTCTTAGAGGAGACCTGGACACCTTGTTCCTGGATTTATCAACTATCAGGTTTCTTAGCTTTTCTCCCCTGGACCATGGGTCCAAGAACCAATGGAGCATTTCTGGGTTTGAACAATCTGTACTTCCCTCTGTTCTTCCCCCTAGCCTGATCAAAGCTCACTCTTGGACCTTACTCCCCTGTTCCTTTAACAGCAAGTTCAGGAGCATGGTCATGGTGCCTAGAGTGCCCAGACAATCCAGCTGAGCCCAACAGGACAGAGAATAAGCATTCCCTTATATATGATTGAGTCATCAGTCACAGATCACATTCTCTGATTCAGAGACTCTCAGAGTAGCAGTGCTAGGGCAGTTCCATAGACCTTTCTCCTTGCATTGCAGCTGGGCAGACTGAGGTCCAGTGAGGGTGAGGGACTGATTCAGATCACACAGCAAGACAGCGGTGGAACCCTGACCTCCAGACTCCCAGTCCAAGGCCATTTTTCCCACACCCAGGACTCTATCTGAGAAAGTGATGGTAACTGGTAGGAGAAGCTGGGGGTGGGGGCTGCAGGAGGCAGGAACTTGAGGGGAGGAATGTGGGACTGGAAGGTGGAGGGGAAGCAAAGCCCCCAGCGCTGAGTGGCAGCCCACCCTGGAGACATCAGCCTAGCTATCACGCTGCTTCCTTTGCTGAAGATTAGCACAAACATCCCCCAGCTGTGGCCCTCCCTGCTGGCCAGCTGTGCAGGCTTTGGGTGGCGTGCCCCAGATGCAGGAGGCCCCAGGCTGGAGGCTGGACTTTCTCTCTCGTGACGTTGTGTGCTCTCCCGGCATCCAGAGGGCATGGGCCAGCCTCTGGCTCATCTCTGCTGTCAGGCCTGGTGAAGGACAGTCAACACTCCTGACTGATCAAAGGCACTCCCACCCTCTGGCCCCAGGAGTGCCGGGGCCGAAGGGGAGTGGGAGAGCTCAGATGCCATCCTGTCATGCTTTGAAGTCCCAATGCATTCTGGGATAGAACTTGCTGTGGAGTGAGACCTCTGGAACACAAACTTAACAAAAATTCCTGACATGTGTTATGATGGAGGCAGGAGAGCCGAGTCCTGACACCTTTGGCCAGACCTTTCACCTCTCTGAGCCTTGCCCTTTCCAACTGGGCCAGGAGGGCACTGGATTCTGCAGAGTAAAGGCCAAGCCAGCTTGCCATCCCATGACTCTGTGACTTTCTCTTTCTTCTCTCAGAGGCCAGGTGGGTAGAGTGGCCCAGAAAAGGCTTATGGGCAGGAATAGAGGTAGTCTGGCACCAAGGACAGGGTGCATGGGATAGCTAGGGGTGGGGGCTATTTATTCATTCATCCATCCATGGAGCACCTACTGCATTCCTTAGCCCAAGGACTTGGAAATCGGGCACCCTACCATGCTGATCCACTACTCAAGGGACCTATTAATAGATTCTGAACTGGCTCCTCCCCTCACCGTGCATTGCCTCTGTTCTAGAGTTAGGATGGGCACACTGGTTTGTGACTTTTAGTCATCAGGGGCCATATCCAGCAAGGGTTTTGGTTGAATCTGAGTCCAGCTAAGTTAAACCAAAAATAGATTTACTGGAAAGCTTTGGGATGGCTCACAGTCTTTTTGGGGAAGGGGGAGAACCAACCTCAGAGAAAGGGCAGGCACCCAATGAGGCAGGGAAGTATGTTACAGAACGAAGGGACAGTCAGGCTCATACACTCCTTCCAGTACTGTTTCTCCTCACCTGACCTCTGCCAATGGACCCTGACATTGGGAATCATTTCTGAAATGCTTCTTTTCATGAGGAGTATCTGGCTGTCTGTCAGGGGACTTGAGAAGGAGCTCTTTGAGCTTCTGGCCTTCTCCCCTTCCTCCCTGAACTCTCTCCAGCTACTGCAGCCTATGCCCAAGCTGATACTGTTTTCTGACTGACCAAGCTCTTTGGCTTCTCCAAATGCCCCAGCAAGCCCTGAGCTTTCTGAACTCACTATATCTCCAAATAACTTCTTTTCCCCCTCCACGTATGTCCTTTAGGGCCACAACTAAAGGGGCCAGCACAGACATCTCCCTCACTGGTCTTGATCATTTTGTGCCTGGCCCCAGCCTAATTTGAAGCCCTGTAAACTAGTACATGTCATGACCTCAGGGTACAGGTGAAACCCCCTGCTGTCTGCTGAGGGGTGGGGGCGGGGCTCTTGCTGGAGGAATGGTACAGTCCAGACCCATGATTACCCCAGGAGAATCAGCCAGAGGCGAGCCGGTCTGCTCAAAGCCCTGGAGGCTGAGAGGTCTGGTGGCAGCCTGTCAAGGAGCCAACCATGCAGAGGGCTGGCCAGACTGGATGTGGGAACCACACTGGAGACATACTGGTGTGGATCCCTCTCATAGCTATGCTACAAGCCCTCTTATATGATGCAAAGGGGATCTTCTGTTCTCCACAAGGGCAACGTCCTACCAAGGTGGGAGTAAAACTGGCCTTGGGACATTAGAGACATTACGTGACTTGCTGAAGGTTATGTAGATGATAATGAGCAGAGCTGGAACTCCCCGGTCCTCAGTTAGCAACAAAGCACTCTAGCGAAGACCACATTGTACCAACTCCCCCAGATAGCTTTCAGGAGCCCCCAGCTCCCCAGCCAGCCTCTTGCCTCAGGCCTTAACTACTTCATTAGAACCACAGTGTTGAAGCTTGAAGAGACCTCAGAAGTCAGTAGCCTAGCCCTCCCCTTACACACACATATGCACGCACACACAAGTACACAAAGTACAGCTGGAAAATTGAGGCTTGGGGAGGGAAAGGAGAATGCCAAAGATCAGCAAGCAAGTTGATGGGTCTAGAAGCCAGATCCCTGGGCTCCTCTGGCAGCCATGGTTCTGTGTACAGGCCCGGCTACATTCCTGTCCTTATCTTACAACTTAGCTGCAGCAGCTATTCCTACCTGTCCTCTTTTCACCCTGTCCTCGAGCTGTGCATTCCAGGCCGAACCTACTGCTGGAGAAGTCCCCGCCCTCCACCTGAGCACCCATGGATCAGCTGGTACCCCCACAGCTACCCCCGGTGGAAGAGCCACCCCACTTCTGGCCTACTTCCTTCTCTTTTAGTAGTATGTGTGAAGAAGAAGCTGTTGGTGCCAAAAAGATTCCAAGAAAATAGGTAGGTCCAGGCCAGGCAGCCCAGGCTGCTAATGCAAAGAGGCAGCTCCTACCCTTCCATCAAAGCCCTGGAATCCAGAACTGCAAAGGCCCCAGGGAGGAAGTAAAAGGAAGCTGAGTTGCTAAGTGGCCTGCCCCCAGCCTTCACGCCCCTGCAGATGCCTGGCTGGCTGGAGAGGAGGGGACTAGCAGAGGAATGATGATAACCATCCCTCCCATCTGGACGGCCCTTTCACACACCACTAATAGGCTTCCCTCCCCTTCCCTTGTCCCAGCCACACAAAACGCTTGGTAATTATCCCCAGCAGCCAGATGGAGGCTCAGAGAAGATAAGAAACCTGCCTGAGGTTACACAGCTAGTTGGTGGTGGTATTAAGCACAATTTGCAACCCAGGAATCCACGTCCCATGCATATTCCCCTTAGCTTTCACCTGGCTTGCAAACCCAGGCCTTGGGCTCCTGGATCTCTGCCCCAGCCAGAGGGCAAAGGGGATAGGGCACCCGGGCTGGAAGGGACTGTAATAGAAGAGGCTTTAAGATGGGGAAGGCTCTGAGGACCGGTATGACAGAAAAAAGCAAGTCTACCCCTGTCCCAAGTTTCCCTCATTGCCATCTTGACTGAAGAACTTTCTTTAGCTTTTCTTTTAGACCAGATCTGCTGGAAACACATTCTCTTAGTTTTTCTTCATCTGAGAATGTCTTTACTTCTGCTTCCTTCCTGAATGATATTTTCACTGGATATTGAACTCTCTGGGTTGACAGTTCTTTTCTTCTGGAATTTAAAAAATACTGTGGCACTTCCTCTGGTCTCCACGGTTTCAGGCAAGAAATCCACCATCATTCATACTCAGGTCTCTTCTGACTCTAAGGGTCTGCTCCAAAGGAGGCCAGGCAGGGTAGCAGAAATAACTCTGGAGGACTGGGAGTTGAGCCACAGCTCCACCACTTCCTATCAACATGATATTGCATGAGTCCCTTCACCATTCCAAACCTCAGCTTTTACATTGCTGCTATAAAAGGGTAGGACTGGATTGCTACACTAAAGACCCTGACATTCCTAGGGTCTCTGAGAATTATCCAATTCCCAGGGGTGCCAAGCTCCTGGTGATGAGGAAAGAGACCGCACAGAGACACCTTCTGTCCCTGCTTTCTTTGGGGCATGTGGCTTGAGTCCTGTACTTTTTGCTCCCTCGACTCATGCCTGCCCTGGCCTCACCTGGCCCATTGAGGCAGGGAGGGTTCTTAGGATATTTCAGGCTTCCCAACCCAGCTCTCAAATCCTGAGCAACCGGGAGAACCCCCTCATTCCCTCTCATCAGGGCCATTGCAGAGCACTCCTTCAATGGGCGGGGAGGCAATCTCCAGGACCACCCAATGTCTCTTGCCATCCTACCCACCCTATAGTACAGTCTGACTGCTGGGCTCTCCCAGACACGGCCATGCTGTTTTCATGCTTCCATTTTGTTCCCTCTGCCTTGGAAATCCTTTCTCCCTTGTCTACTTGGCAAGGTCTTGCAGAAGCAATACTATCTCTTTACTTCTCTCTGCCTTGGTTTTCTCATCTGTAAATTAGAGATTACAATAATAGTGGTAACACCTACCCCATAAAGTCATTGGGAAGATCAAACAAGCTACTCCCTATGAAATCCTTTGAACAGTGGTTGGCCCATAGTAAATATTCAACAGACACTAGCTTATTATTACAGTTATCATTAACACTATTATAGTGTGATGGTTAAGTGCACAGACCTTAGAATCAGACTTCCTCTGTACAAATCCCCTGTGCCACCTCAATCAACTACTTGACCTCTATGTGCTTCAGTTTTCTCATCTTTAAAAGGTGGTTAATAATAGCCCCACCTCATAAGGTTGTTATGAGGATCAAATGAGATAACACTTTGCACAGAGCCTGACACATAGTAAGCCCTCAAAAAATGTTAGCTGTGATGATAAGGAAGCTCGTCGACATTTCAGCTTCCTTTCCTCTTGAGAAAGAGAGGCAGCAGGTACTCTTAGGGAACGTGTCCACTGGAACATGAGCTAGGGAGAGACACCCACGCACCCATGCAACTCTTAGACGACATCAGGTTCCTGGTTCTGGCTTGTGAGATTCCCCACCTCTGTGACTTCATGTGGCCTGTTCTCTATGCCTAAGTTGCCCTGTCCCCAGGCCCAGTTCCAAGGCCTCACCTTTGGGATGCCTCTGCAGTTCCTGCATGTTGACCGAATTCCAGGTTCCTGTAGGACACACCCAACAGGTCATCTGAAGCTCCATCCAATGCTCCCCCAGGTCTGCTTGGGGTGGAGTTAGTTCTGCACTACAGCCCTCAATTCTAGTCCTGGCTCTGCCCCTGACTTTCTGTGTGACTTGGAGTGAGTGTCTTTTCCTTTCTGGGCCTCACTTTTTCATCTGTAACATGAGAATTTTGACCCAAATGGTCTTTAAGGTTTCTCCCAGATGGGTAAATCCTAGTATTACTGGCCACTGTCATCCCAGGGCTAAGCTAGTCCAGTGCCTGATGTTAAACGTTTGATGGGGACTCAGGCTGAACTAAAGTGGACTGATTATAGAACCACAGACAAATGCCTCCACCCATTCCCTCCCATACCTCCTGTATGTCCTGTCACCCAGGCTTTAGCCATCCTTGGCTGCCCAGCTCCCCAACCTCTGCAACTCAGGGCTTAAGGACAGAGCCTAGCTGCTGCCTGAAGGCTGGGCTCCTGGGGCCCCAGCAAGAATGTTCCTGGGCTTATTTTGGTCCCTTAAATTAGAAGGCTGGAGGTTCTAATTTACCACTCCTTGCCCGGAGCGGGAGCCTGGGCTGGGGTGGCATGCCTCAGCTGCCAAGCATGAACCCCACTCTCCACCACAACCCAACCTCAGAGCTGTCTGTGGCTGTCCCTGCATAGCAACACCACAGACAACAAAGGCCCCTTAACCCTCCTATTCTAGCGGTGACTGTAGTAGTGGCTGCTGCTGCCTGGGACTCAGCAGGATGAGGCACAGAAAGGGGAATGGGCTGGCTAAGTGAAAACACTAGGAAGGTACAGGCAGTTCCTGTGCCCACACTGGAGACTCACCCTTTGGGCATCTTGGCAGGGCCACGAGGGCTTCCCCCACAGAGCTAGGCCAGATGGAGAAATCTGGCCAATGGAAACTAAGGCCTGGGACCTAGAGGGCCACTGGGCTTTGAGGGAAGAGCCAGCTGTTTTCCATCTTCACTGAGGACTGAGGGAATAGAAACAGGCAGGAAAAACAGTGAGAAGAACTGCTGGTTTCAAAAGGCAAGCCTTCTATCCTAGGCATACTGTGGAGAGGTGACTGGACCTCCAGTCATCCCCCTTCAATCCACCCTCCAGGCTGCCATCAGAGGTACCTTGCCAGCAAAGACTTGATCGGATTATTTCTTTAATTAAAACATTTCAATGGTTCCCTATCGCCTACAGGGGAAAATCCAGCCTTCCATTCAAGGAGCGAAGACCCTTCACAATGTGGCCCCAGCCTACCTTTCTGCACCACTCCCAAGGCCTTTCCTACCCCACACACCCTACAATACAGCCACTCTGGTGGCTGGCTTTCCCCCAGACCTCCCATGCTCTTTCATGCCTCCATTTTATTCCTTCTGCCTGGGAAGTCCTTTCTCCCTTGGCTCCTTAGCAAACTCTTTTTTATGGTTGAAGCCTCAGCTCAAATATTCCCTATTCTTGTACAAAGGTAACAGTTTCCTCTCTTGTGCTTCCAGTGTTTCTGTCAGACTTTTATTCATTCAAGCAGCATGTACTGAATACCTACTATACAACAAGCATTGTTCTAGGAACCAGGGATACTGGCAAAAATGACAAGCCATAGACCCTGCCCTCATGAAACTTCATGTGGAGGAGACATACAGCAGATCAGTATGCTGACAAATACATAAGATGATTTCAAATAGTGTTGTGTACGGGGTGTACTGGAAAATGCTGAGTGATCTGCTTGGAGGAGGGCATCTGCAGCACCTGCTGACTTCTGTGGTGCCGACATTCCCATCACGGCTGATCTCAAGCTGGCAGTATGAAGTCATTGAATACTGAGTTGGGAAGAGCCAGTGAAAGCCAGCTCCAGCACACTGGTACATACTAAAAAGAAAAGAAAACCAGTTAATAGAATAGAGAGCAACGGAGGCACAGAGGTGGGGAGTGTTGCTAAATTCGATTAGGTGCAGGGGGGACCAGGGAAGGCCTCTTTGAAGAGGTGATATTTAGGGGATGGCCTGAATGACAAAAAGCCAGTTATGCAAAGATCTGGGGAAAGCTCTTGGCACTTTTGGTTTTTAAAAATACTTTTTCTATTGAGGCATAATTTCCATACATTAACGTGCACTAATCTTAAGCATACAGCTCCATGAATGCTTACATATGTATCAGCCTCTGTAACCACCACCTAGGTCGAGATATAGACCATTTTCAGCACTCCAGAAGGCTCTTGTGTGCCTCTTCCCAATGAGTAATCCCTGCCCCAAGGGAAACTACTATTTTGACTTCTCTCTCTGTAGGTTGGTTCCACATGTTTTTGAAGTTCATATTCATGGAATATAAATATAGCATGCCATAGTATGTTCTTTCTTTCTGCTATATTTCCCTCACTCAACATCACATCTGGGAGAGTCACCCATGTTGTTACACGTTACATGTGGCCATGTTCTTTTTCACTGTTGTATGGTATTCCATTATATGACTCTTTCCTGGTACCTTCCATGTTAGTGATGTTTCCCTGTCTGTCTCCTCCTCAGGGCTTTGTAACACAGCACGAGCAGCTATGAGCTCTGATGTGGGCCCGGCCACCGCTGAGCTCAGGGATGTGGAGTCCTCTTCTCTGAACAGGATGTTCCCTTCTGTCTTTGTATCTGTGAAACAGATAGTGGCAAGCCCTCCTACATATGTAGCAAAGAGTTAGCAAGATGATCCACAGCAGGCACTTAGTGGAGGCCCTGGTCTGGAGGGTCTGCTCAAGGGCACCCCAAGTGCCTTCTCCACCCTTGGCCTGTGCATTTGGCGAGCAGCAGGTATAGTTCGCGCATGCATGTGGGGGAAACACAGCACACATTTGATTGTGTGTTATGCTGTGAAATGACTGCCGAGATTGCTTTGGGGATGATTGGGGGGAGGGACAGTTTTGAGGGATCAGAGGCACTTCCATTGCTGAGAGGGCCTGGAATGTGAGCTGCCACAGAAAGGTCTTCAGTACCCTCCCCACCAGGCTGGACCAGGATGTATAGAGGGAAAGAAAGAGGCAAGGGACTCATGACCCCTGCCACAGTGCTTGCACAGGGATGAGTGCAGAGCACTCTACTTGGGGAGGGAGGCAGTGCAGGGACCATTTTCTTCAATTTACAGTTGCATGAACCTAGGTTTGGAGAAATAAGGTCAAGTTCACATAACCTAGAAAGTGTTGGAGGAGAGATTCAAACCTAGGTGTGTTTAACTAAAAGCCAGTGGGTTGAGGGCATCTTGTGAGACCTTGAGGGTTCTGACCCAGCTTCAAGGAGACAGAGTAGCTGGGCGAGCAGGCTGGGCTCTGGCCTGGAGGAAGGCCTTGGACCTGGTGCTGCCAACTGCAGAAGGGGATATCTGGGGAGCCCCTACCAACACGTCCCACATAATGGGGCTCACCTAGGCATCACATCCTCTTTTTTCTCCCTTTACTCCTGAGAGGAGACAGTGAGCAGTGGAAAAGGAGTGCCTAAAAAGAAACGTCTCCTCAGCATTCCAACTACAGCTTCCTGCCTGCCCACTCCCCTGTGCCTCTCCCTCACTTCCCCACCAGCCCCTGCCCGTGAGCAGCCTTGTCCTTGGTGCTGCCACCTCTGGATCTTCCCACACCTCCAATTTGTTTCCAGAGGCCTTGAAGGCCAATCTTTCTTCATGACAGAGCCTCGTCCTTCATTCACTCATTATCTCTGTCTTTCCCTGACTCCTGGGAGCCCCAGGCCAGGAATGGAGAGTGATGGGGTGGGGACATAAGAACATGTGGCTCCCAGTCCTGACTCTACCACAGATTCCCTGCATGCCATTGGGTCAGTCCCTTCTCTTTTCTGGCCTCTTTCCCTATCTGTGCAATGGACCAATCTCCAAGGGCCTTGTCAGCCTTGGGTTTCTCACCAGGCAGCAGAGACTCATTGCCCTAATGGAGAGAAGCAGAATGAACTCCAGCTCGAGGTCAAGAGCAGACCTGGAGGCAGAGAGGAGGCCAACTGGACTGTGTTCAAAATGGAGGACTGATTCAGGCATAAGGCCATAAAGAGGCTGGTATCTGCTCACCCTGGGCCCCCTTTCCTGTGACTACTCCCTCAACATGCATCCAACAAGTCACTATGGAGCAGCAGCTCTGGACCAGGCAATGAGTTAGGTGCCTAGGGTACAGCAGTGAGCAAAGTGGACATGGTGCAACTGCTAAAAATTGCAACAAACCCTTGATTCCTTACTTTGGCCTTACAATTCCAGCCACAGCTTCTACTTCTTTTCCCTACAGACTAGGAGAAATTTGGGGCCTGATCATTCAAGGCCACACAAAGAATTAAAACCGAAAACTGGGCTCAAATTCTCATCTCCTAACCACCACCACCTCCCCACACCTTGTCAAAATTTTTCTCCCTAGAATCCTAGACTCACTGTCTGATCCAGAAGGCACTTTAATCATGCCTAAGAGCCTGGAGATTTATAAAGGAAGCTGTAACTGGGAACAATCCGGCCTGCTGGGAAGCTGCTTCTACCAGGTACCCATGAGCAAGACACGTGGCTTCACTCCTCCGCGCCTCCACAGTATTTTGTTTCCCCATGTAGGCACAGCAGTGGTGCAGGTTACCCCCTTTCATCATTTACTCACATGCTTGTCTCGCACTGAGCAGAGCCTGTGTCTCCTCCATCTCCGTATCTCCCAGGCCTGGGCCAGGCAGACATGGGGAAGCAATTCAGTGGGTGCTTGTGGCATGGAATTGACCATGTTGCTCCTGAAACGCAGTTTCTTTTCCTTCTTTCCTCCCTTCCTTCCTTCTTTTCTTTTCTTTCTTTCTCTTTCTTTTTTTGTCTTTCCCTCTCTTTCTCCCCTTCCTTCCTTCCTTCCTTCCTTCCTTCCTTCCTTCCTTCCTTCCTTCCTTCTTTTTTTGAGACAGGGTCTTGCTCTATTACCCAGAGTGGAGTGTAATGGTACTATCTTGGCTCACTGCATCCTTGACCTCCCAAGCTCAAGTGATCCTCCCACCTCAGCCTCCCAATTATTGGGACAACAGGCACACACCACCACAGCCAGGTAACTTTTTGTATTTTTAATAGACGGGGTTTTACCATGTTGCCCAGGCTGGTCTTGAACTCCCGGCCTCAAGTGATCTACCTGCCTCAGCCTCCCAAAGTGCTGGGATTACAGGCATGAGCCACTGCACCCAGCCCCTGAAATGTAGTTTCTTCTGTGCCTGCCCTCAGTGAGTGAGCTCTGGAGGAAGGTGCCCTGGATTTGTGCTGTGGTTCTGTCACTAATCCCAACTTTGACAGTAACTTAACCTTTCTGTGCTGTGCCTTGCTTTCCTACTGGTAAAATAACAGCAATTATAGTACTGATTCATGGGGTTACTGTGATGCACCTCAAATAGTGTCTGGTACATAGTAAATGTTCAGTATTTATTACCACTATTACTACTGCTCCCAACCCTACTACTGCACTCACTACTACTACCATTTTAACTTAAGGATGTATGAAGCTATTTCCTGGATAGGCTTCCAGAAGTGGATATTCCTCATATATGATTGCCAGCCTAAAGGCTGTGAACTAGCCTCCTCTTCTCCAATTTTCTCATGCCTAGGACTCACCTGGGGATCTCATTAAAATGCAGTTTCTGATTCAGCAGATCTAGGGTGGGGCTAGAGACCCTGCACTTCTAACAAGCTCCCAGGTAGTGCTGACGCTGCTGGTCCAGGGACCACACTTTCTATAGTAGCCCTTGCCAATATTAACTACCAAAGAGAACTACTGTCTATTGAAAGCCCAGTAAGTGACAGACCCTGTGGAAGTGCTCCGTATACATTATCTCCTTGAATCCTTGCATCAGCCCTGAAGAGTATGTATTTTCATCCCTATTTTACAGATGAGAAAACTGAGGCTCAGATAAATCAAGTGACTTTCCCAAAGTTACACAGCTTGAAAGTGGCAGAAACAGAGTTTGAACTCAGACCAGGCTGACTCCCAACTCCTAGTTTTTTCCATTCTTGCAAAGAGCCTCCCTGTGGCGTGGCATACTCCACAGGATGTCTGTCCCCCCACAGAGAGAGAACTGCAACACAGCACCTGAAGTGATAGCAAAAATCACTTTCTGGGCACAGCTCCTTAACATATCCAAAGTGCTT
Organism: Colobus angolensis palliatus; assembly: GCF_000951035.1. NCBI lineage: Eukaryota > Metazoa > Chordata > Mammalia > Primates > Cercopithecidae > Colobus > Colobus angolensis. The sequence goes on along the minus strand of NW_012115333.1, from coordinate 2,692,978 downwards.
GCCTGCCCACCACAGGCCAGTAAACAGGCAGGGCAAGGACCTGGATCCCTGTTGAAGCTGGTGAGGACTGAGAGCTGTTGGGGTGGGTATGAGGGCAGGCAGAGGGTAGAGGCAGATCCTGGCCTGGATTCACCAAGGGATGGCCCATGACCCAGGAGCTATTCTTCATCCCTGTGTGCTCAGGAATCCTCCAAGGTTGCAGACTCAGGACCACTGAATGTCACTGGCCCAAAGCCCAAGATGCTGAGGTCTCAACCAAAGGACCCATTTTATGCACTGGGGGCAGGACAGCAAGCCAGCAAGAAGCCCCTGTATTCTCACTGGCTTCTTACCATGAGGTAAGCCCACAGCCTCAGCAGAGAGAGCCTGTTGCTTCTGGCAGCTCCGTGGTTCAGGGCTGCTGTGTCCCAGCCAAGCCTAGAGACATCCTCACACCTCTGACTCCATGATTATGCCCATTCCTATTCCTGACTAGGCCCATAATAACCTGTTTTCACAGTGCATAAGATGATAAACATGTGCTACTCTCTTGGGTCTTTCTGGGTCTCCTAACGGGACCATGGATCTGTTGGGTATCTGAGAGACAGGTTTCTGGGGTCCGAGATTCCCCTAGAATTGTAGGCAAAACTGTAGGGGGATGTGACATTTTCTGAAGTGGCTATTCGTAGCTTTTACCATTCATCTACTGATTTAGCAAATATTGATTGAATGCTTACTCTGTGTGGGGCACTGAGTTAGGCACCAGGAGTGCAGTGATGAGTGAAACAGAGATCCATGCCTCCAGGAAGCTGCCAGTCCAGGGGGCAGTCAGTGAACAAGTAGACAAACCAATAATATCTACACATGAGGACAGATAGTGATGCTGGGTTCTGTCCAGTCCAGTGTCATTCGCTACATAAACAGGCACTGCTACCATTTTTGAAGTGATGCCTGAGTGAGGGCCAGGGTGAGGGAGGGGCAGGGCCTGCCAAAGGTCATACCCCCAAAACAGACCCTCAGGCTTCTGGGCATGCATGTGGACCATCACATGCATGAAGCGTTTAAGTGGGCATGGAGCTAATCAACAGAGCTGCAGAAGAGAATGACCACCTTGGGCCTGGCATGTTTTTCGGTGACCAAAAAAGCCACCCCCACCTCCATTCCTATACTGAGCTTCTCCATTTCCAACACAGATTGCTTATGGGAGAACCTCACCCCCTACCCCTCTTACCCCAAAGGCAGCTGTTCTCCCTCTAGCCTGCTGGGTGGGCTCTGCACCTTCCTTGGGCCTCACTCCTGAGAAAGTCCAGCTGGTGGGCCCAGCTGGGGATTTCAAGGACGATGGAGCCCATCTGGAGGGAGCTTGGAGTGAGTCAGAGGGGCCAGTAGAGAGGAAAAGCCCCTTGAGAACAGAAGCATGGGCTGGGGGAACTCTCTCAGAATGATGCAAAGAAGAAAAGGAAAGGCCAGAAACCTGGATTGGCATTCATGAGAGCGTTCTGAGGCCTGAAAGAACTCTAAGAGGTCACCTTCACTCACCCCACCTTCATCTAGGACGCACTTCCACTATATCTGAATCTGTGTCAACGTGCAGTTTCTAAAGACTCCTGGCTGGCGAGTGAGCCCTCTCCCCGCCCACTGTGCCTTAGCACTCTTCTCTTTCTTCTCTTCTGGCTCCTGTGGCTCAGACACCGGGCAATGTGTGGGGAAAGGTAGAGTGGATCCACAGCTGAAGAAGTCCTCTCTCTGTTCTAGAGGACTTCAGTCTCATGCAGGAGACAAAGCCTAAAGAATTTGCTTGGATGCAATGTGGTCAGTGCTTTGGGTCTTCTGAGGAGGGAAAATTATGTCTGTGGAGGGTGGGGTGAGGGGACCAGCAGGGAGAGTAAGGAAAGGCCTCCCAGATGAGGCATCAAGAAGTGAGAGGCTCTATGGACAGAAGGCCATCCCAAGCTTCCAGAGAGCTGCCTGCTCTGATCAAATCCTCATTCAGATGTTCAAGTCCCGTCTACCATGTTTCAGCCAAATGCCTGCCCAGCCTCTCCTTTCCTACTTCCCGAAGCAGGGAGCTTATTCCCTCTCAGGACAGAGATCATTTCAGGACAGGCCTAACTCTAAGAAAGTTGCTTCCTTTTTTTTTTTTTTTTTTTTTGTCTTTCTTTCTTTTTGAGACAGAGTCTTGCTCTGTTGCCCAGGCTGGAGTGCAGTGGCGCAATCTCGGCTCACTGCAACCTCCACCTCCTGGGTTCAAGCAATTCTCCTGTCTCAGCCTCCTGAGTAGCTGGGACTACAGACGCCCGCCACCACGCCCAGCTAATTTTTGTATTTTTAGTACAGACGGGGTTTCACCATGTTGGCCAGGCTGGTCTCAAACTCCTGACCTCAGGTGATCCACCTGCCTCGGCCTCTCAAAGTGCTGGGATTACAGGCATGAGCCACAGTGCCCGGCCCAAAAGTTGCTTTATTCAACTTAGCTGAACTCTGTCTCTTTGTGATTTCCATGCATTGGTCACAGTGCCGCCTCTGGGGGCCACCTAAGCTCTGCCTTCTCCCTCTGCCCTCCAGCAGCCTCTTAGAGGTCTGAAGCATAACCATAGCCATAACCCCTGAGTCTTCTCCAAGCAAAACAACTCCACTTCCTTCAACTGTTCCTCCTGAGACCAGGGCCCTCGCTTTCTCCACGGCATGCTTTTGCCTCCCTGGTCATGCTCCAGTGTGACTCTGGTACCCTTAATACGTGGCACACAGAGCTGACACCATATTCCAGGGCAGTCTGTCACCTCCTTGTTCTTGAAACTTCACTTCTATACTGCCTACAGATGCAGCTGAAGGTTCCATGGATGTATTTGGTCAGACCATGCATATGACAGTCACCTCCTCCGCTCTGCTCCTTGCCCTCTCACCTGGTTCCCCCTTGCCAGCCTACATTTGAGGACTGGATTCAAGAGCAAGACCTAACATTTCTCCCTGTCATATTTCCTTTGTAAGCCTCAGCCCCTCCTTCTAGTCTGTCAGGAATGGGAATGCTTTTGAAAACAGACTCTGAAAGCCAATGAGATGTGCTCCTCCTGCCCACAGTTGGACCCAGGCTCCAAATTTGATCAGTGAATAGCCATGTCCGCACATGTGCCATGAGGCACTTGTCTGCAAATTCATCCAGAGACCTTGACAGATGCCTGGAGGCCAGAAATCAGCCTCCTCTATGCTGCCCTGTGGCCCCAGGAGCCTGAAGAAAACACCAAGTACATTTAGAAGTTGATGGTTGACCAATGGGAGAAGGGGCAAGATGCCAATCACTCAGTCAGCCAACCTTTCCTGAAGATTGTTGGAGGCTCCAAGTGACATAGGGGATCATGTGAAGAACATTCAGAGACATCATCTACTGCCTCTGCCTTCTGGAAGTTTCTAGTTTCACAAAAAGGAAGACCAGGGAGACCCTTAAGACAATGTAGTAGGCTGAATAATATCCCCCAAAGATATCAGGTCCTAATCCCTGGAACCTGTAAAAGTTACCTGATTAGGAAAAATGATCTTGGTAGATGTGATCAAGTTAAGGGTTTCTAAATGCAATCGCATAAGAGGGAGGCAGAGGAGACTTGACATAGACAGAAAAAGAAAAGACCACGTGACCATAAAGGCAGCGATTGGAGTGAAGTGGCTACAAGTCAAGGAATGCCAGCAGCCACAGAAGCTGGAAAAGACAAGGACCAGGTTCTCCCCTACAGCCTCTGGAAGGAGCATGGCCCCATCAACACCTTGATTTTGGCCCAGTGATACTGGCTTTAGACATCTAGCCTCCAGATCTGTGAGAGAATACATTTTTGTTGTCTTCAGTCACTAAGTTTGTGGTCATTGTTACAGAAGCCACAGGAAACTGAGATAGGTAATGAGGGAGCTCCACAGGCAGGTGAGGGGCCTAGACCACAACCAAGGTGGGCCAGGCAACTGATGGCCATAAATCTCAGGCAAGGCTTCCTGGAAGAGGCAGGCCTGGAGCTGGGACCTCAAGAGTGGTGGAGGAGGGGGCTTGGCAGAGGGAAGAGACAGGGCTCCCCGGGTTTTGACAATTGAGCAGATCAGTCCTGGTGTGGCCAGAGATCACTGAGACTGCAGAAGTGAAGGGGGGTGGTGTGTATGTGAAAAGGCCACATCCTGCCAAGTTGCCACTTTATGTTCCTCCCAGGGGAAAGTTAGCAAAACCCTGCATCGCCAGCAGGGTGGCCCTTGGTCATGCTGCAAAAAGCCAAGATGTGAGGTCAGACAGACCTGGTTCTAGCACCACCACATACTGGTGCCTGCTGCCTCCCTGAGCCTCAGTCTCCCCATCAGCAAAATGGGGATGATAATATTGGTGTAATTTCCAAGGATATTTTCTCATTTTCCAGCTTTCCCTTGTCGCATTTCTTCTTTAAGCTAGACGTTCATAGACAAGAGGAGGGCTGCTGCTTTTAAATGAAGGGATGCCAGGGGGGCATGGAAATGCCAAGACCCCCTCCTCGGGATGAGGCGGGGGTTGGGCAAAATAGTAGCCGGCTCTGATTCTGTGCACACTGAAGATCAGTGCCCTCCCTGCTTGCCTCCAAGAGCCACCCTGCCAGGGCAGGTGCCCCTTCCTCCCCAGAGGACCTGGCTCCTCCCTCCTGACGTCTGCCAGCCCAGCCCCCAGGCAGCCTCAGGAAGGCAAGGAGGAGAGTCGAGCTTGGCTATTTATAACAAGGGATGCGATAAACACTTCCAAGAGATATTTCCCGATAGACCAAATTCAACGGAGATTACATAAGCAATTAGATCTTTTGAGCTCTCTGCTATCTCTTTGCACGGAGGCTGCCAAAAGCGTGTGCGAGCAAGTCTTTCTTTATAGTCATACACTTATACTTTATAAGAATGTAATTGAAATGTTTCAGGTGAGCAAACCCACCCTCCCTCCCTGCTCCACGACTCACCGTCTCCCTCCAGCTGCCAGAGGCTGGGTACGGAACCTCGGGGCCTCTTCTTCTCAGCCAGCTGTATGTTCCTGGCCAAACTTCTGCCCCTCTCTGTACAAATACAGGGCTAGACAAGCTGGCGTCTTGAAGGATGTTGGGAGATTTGAGGACTCCCCATGCCAGGGGCTGCGCGAAGAAGAGCATTAGGCAGGGAGCCCCAAGCCTGAACTGAAGCCTTACTGCCACACTGACTTGCTGAGTGGCCTCAGGCAGATCCCTTGCTCATTCTGTACCTTGGTTTTCCTTCTGTACAATGGGGAGAACAACACCTAGACCATAGTGCTGTCATGAGAATTCTGTGAGAATGTACATGTAAAGCTCCCAGCCTGGCCTATGGTAGGTTCTCAAGACATTCTGAATCCTAGGGTCCCTTTCCTCTCTCTGGTCCACCATGGGCAGAGAGGACGGTCAGTAAGGAGTTTGGCTCCTAGTTCATCTGGCCTACCCTCCCTGGACCCACCTTCCTCCTATGCCACTCACTTCTCCCCAAGTGCAGACGCTGCTTTCTCATTTATCAGGCTACGGTGAGCCTGAACAGTGGGAGTTGTCTCTTGCTAAGGGTGAGAGCTGTCTACTTTCAACAAGGGTCGCGCCTCCACTTGTTCCTGGCCCAAGTGCCCAGACTCAAGCTGATCCTCAGGTGCTGGCCCTTCCCACCACAGCAGGATCTTTTGTTTGTCAAAATGTGCAGGTCCAAAACCCCCAAAGCCTTACAGCCAGCAGCCCCTGGGTCCTGGCTCTCATGAGTTTAGCTGTCATGACTCGGCACACAGTGGCCCAGTAGGCCTGCCTGCCCACTTTGTCCATGGGGAACTGGGCAGAATGGCTGACTGGCAGCAGCCCAAGGTGGCTGGGGTGCTGAGAGGAGGCCTGACCCTAATTGTCCTCTCCTTCCTCAGCTCTGGTTGTTCTCTTCATGCACCCTGAGCTCCTGCCACACTCAGTTGCTTACTCTGTTCTTCCCACCTCCAGGGCTTTGCCTGTGCTTGTCCCTCAGCCTCTGCTCCATCTCCATGTAATAGTTCCCCACTCATCATACAGCTCCCAGTCCAAATACCAACCTACTCTGTGAAGGCAACAATCTCCAAGATCTGCACTCCCAGGGGCTTAGTGTGTCACCCTCTCCTGGTATCAGGGTATGCTGTGGGTCTATGCTCTCTGTGGTCCTCTATGGCTAGCCTGGAGCACCTAGCTCAGAGGAGATGCCCTGGGGCATTTTGGGCAGTAGCATCAGGGTGGTCAGTACGGGGGACAGTGAGGCAGGTGGAATCTCTTCCCCCAAGGCCACACAGAAACGGGCCAGCACAACTGGGGGCTCCTTTCAGTGGACGAAATGAAAGTGAGGGGCTGAGGGAGGGTGGAGCCTCTTAAAGCTAAGATGTGACTTTAAAGGTATTCAGTAAGCACTCAAAGAAGGTTATTATGGGACACCTGGAAATACTTCTGCTGTGTAAGTGGCAAGGGGTCTGTTTTAATGTGGTGGACAGAAAACTGGCCCTGGAATCACAAGACCACTATGCAACCAGCTATGTGATCTTGGCCAAGTCAACTGTTCTGACTCTCAGTTTCTTCATTGTATGATGGGGTAGGAATCCCTACCTTACATGGCTGTCTCAAGAAGTAAGTGATACCATGTGAACACTAGTCGGGACCCCAATAAACCACCATTTCCCTTCCCCACCAGGACCCCCAGGGAGCTCACAATGTTTCTGGGGGCCTTATCCAGTAGAGCCCAGGTAGATTCCTAAGTTTTGAGGGCCTCAAAAATTGAGTAATGAGTTCTGTTTTCGTTGTTGTTGTTTGTTTTTTGTGACAGGATCTTGTTCTGTCGCCCAGGCTGGAGTGTAGTGGCATGATCTCAGCTCACTGCAACCTCTGCCTCCCAGGTTCAAGTAATTCTCCTGCCTCAGCCTCCCGAATAGCTGAGATTACAGACACCTGCCACCACACCTGGCTAATTTTTTGTAGAGACAGGGTTTCACCATATTGGCCAGGCTGGTCTCGAACTCCTGACCTCAGGTGATCCACCCACCTCAGCCTCCCAAAGTGCAGGAATTACAGGCATGAGCCAGCACACTCAGCTGAGTAATGAGTTCTTAAAGGGACATTTTATGAGGGTCATGGGAGTGAGGTTAAATGACTATAGCACAGATGCAGGTAAGACAACAGGAAGAATTCTCAGATAATGAGGACTTGGAACCAAGAAACTTTTGGAAAGGAAAGATCCTGTAAGGAATTGACATCTGAGCTCAAATCTGTATGACATGAAGGACCTGGCCATGAGAAGTGGAGCGAGTGTGTTCCAGACAGAGAGAATAGCAATGCAAAGGCCCTGAGGCAGGAACCGGCTTGTAGGTTCAGGGCACAGAAGAGATGAGTGTAATTGGAACAGAGTGAGTAAGGGGAAAGTGATCCCAGATAAGGCCAGCGGTGTCAGCAGGGACCACTGTGGAGAGCCTTGTAGGCCATGGGTAAGGCCTTCACATTTTCCTCTGAGTGACATCAGAAGCCTTGGGAGGGTTGTGAGGAGGGGAGTAACATGACTGACTTAGGACTGTCACAAATCATTCAGCTTTTGTGTGACTAACAGTTGGGAAGGGACAAGCCTAGAAGCAGGGAAGCTGAGAAAAGGCTGCTGATCCAGGCGAGAGGTGAGAGTGACCTGGACAAGAATGGCTGCACTGGAGGTGTGGGGAAGAGATTGGGTCTGTGATTTATTTAGAGGTAAAGAAAGAATACTTACACTGGGCACGGTGGCTCACACCTGTAGTCCCAGCACTTTGGAAGACTGAAGTGGGTGGATCACTTAAGGTCAGGAGTTCAGACCAGCCCAGACAACATGGTGAAATCCTGTCTCTACCAAAAATACAAACATTAGTGAGCGTGGTGGTGTGTGCCTGTAGTCACAGTGAGCCGAGATGGCACCACTGCACTCCAGTCTGGGTGACAGACTGAGGCCCTGTCTCAAAAAAAAAAAAAAAAAAAAAGAACAAAGAACGCTTACTTACTTGGCATCTATTATATGTGCATCCGTCATCTCACTGAATCCTCCCGACTGCCCTGTGAAGTCAAGCTCATTTACCTCCACTGAACTGAGGAGGAAATTTAGGCTCAGACAGGCAAGTGGCTTGCCCAACGTCACACAGCAAAGTGGCAGACTAGGACTAGGACCCAGGTCTGTGTGATTCCAAAGCTTATATGCTTTCCATGACACCGTGACTGGGGGCCCGGGCTAGGCCAGGCCTTTAGGTCCTGCTTTCCCAGACATCAGCTCTCTGATGAGAAGTTTCTTGCCACTGCTATGTTCTAAACCTGACCTGGAGCCCTGTTCAGCCCACCTGATTCTCCTCCCTCACTCCTGAGACCAGCCTTCATGTCTTCATCTGTAAAATGCAGGGACAGCCCATTGTCACTATGGCAATGTGAGGGCTAAACGAGATGGGATGAGATAGCAAAAGCTCCCTGTCTAGAGTCTGGCACACTCCCTTCCCTCTTCCCTCTTAGCTGCAGGATTCACCTGGGGCCCAGATGTCCAGCAAGCTGCCCCCACTGCCTTGGTGCTCCCTTCCCCACCCAGTTCCCCACTCAGAAGGCAGCACCCCTAGGCAGGGCCCTGTCAGGCACACGCTCTCCCTTGTTCTCGCCGTCCATTCCTTGGGGCTCAGGCAGATGGGATGAGTCCTGTCTTGCAAGAAGGATGCAGAAGCAGGAAGTAAAGCTCTTTCCTCTGGCATGATGTTTTTTATCCCCACCAAAAACAAACATAACTGACACTGACTCTGTGGGGCCCAAGCCCCTCTGGGAAAACAGAGAGGGAGCAAAATATCCATCCCATGCCTTTCCTCTTCACATTCCAACTCTCCTGCCACAAAGCCTCAAGAATACTTCAAACCAAAAGGAAGCAATGGCTTGGTCTTGGCGCAGCACTCTTACGGTGCATCCGGAGAATCTCAGGCTCAGGAAAAAGGGACTTGGACACGGCTACTTAACAGTGGCACCAGAAATGAAATCCTCATCTTCATTCCCAGAAGTGTGCCTTTGCCTCTCGTCGTGACCACACGGCAGCCCGCAGGTACCTGGCATGTGAGCCCATGTATCCCCCACTGGCTTCCACTATTCTATGCAAGGGCCATGCAAGGGGGATTGGTGGGGGGGTGTCTATGTTCAGAATCTCTTACAAGCCCCTGACCCTTTCTCCCTGTCCCCAGGACAGAGGTTCCATCCTGGGTCACCCCAGAGTAAGGACTCATTCCCCAAGCTGCGTGGATCAAAGGCCCAAGAATGGATGCCACCACTCTTCCCTTGCCTCAGCCACCCACCTCCATCCCTGGAGATTGGCTTCTCCCCAGATTACCTGGCACCCACTATGCTCCCTCTTGGCAGCCCCATCATTGACCCCAACCCAGACTCTCTCCCACTCAAGCCAGGAAGAGCAGGAGGGCACACAAAGGCCATGAGGAAACCCGTGCTGAGCCGGCCCTTGGGGACCTCACATTGGTGAGCAAGAAAGGGGCCACGGCCTCTGGGGGTGAGAGAGCCAGCACGGGATTATGGGCTCCTCGCTTGGAAATGATTGGTCGTGACAAGCTCACTGCAGGAACAAAGCCATGTGAAATTGACCTCATCACCAGCTATCAGATCAGATTGTTTAGTGTGAGGGGAATGTGAGGGGGTGTTCAGCTGGGCGATGACCTAGTTAGGGCCTTAAAGAGGCAGAGCAGCTGCCCCACTCCGGGGAGACAGAGGCAAGAGGCCTCCCAGGGGAGGCCCCCACTGAGCTGCAGGTAGAGGAAGACCCATTCCCATGCAGGCCTTTCAGCATCTCCAGAGGGTAGCTGAGCACCTGGGCTAGGGTCTAGCCTCAGAAGACTAAGGGACAGTGATAGAGGGGGCCAGGGTAGGAAGCAAGGGCAGAGTTCATATATTTGTCCAGGGAGATTAATGAGATAGAGCAAAAACTGGGGCAACTCGGAGGGTAGGAGTTGGGGAGATCCTAGGGGACAGGGGCTGAATTTATTTAACAATTATTTGTTTATTTACTACACCTCAGATGCTATTCTGAATATTTTACATATATTAACTCAACCCTCAAAACAATCCAGTGAAGTAGATACAATTATGATGCCCATTTTATAGATGGGAAAAACAGACTTGCAAATCTATTATGTGGCCCAGCCTGGGCCATCTGGCCTGGTGTCTATGCTATTAACTGCTACATTCTACTGCATCTCCTCTCTTTGACAGGGTTGACCAAATGCGGCAGGCCAAATAGAAACTAGGAGGAGGTTCCCAGTGTCTTTGAGGCCTTTCTTTCCCATCAAGCCCTAGGGGCACCAGGAGGCCCAGAGGCTGGGGCAGGGAAGAGGGGTCCCGTCAGGAACAGGTGCCTGTTTTCTCCTTGGATCCTGTTTCCCAACACTTGCTTGAGGAACCGAGAGGGGAGGGAAAGTAAAGGGACATGTGGCCAGCTGGGCAGAGCAGGCCCCTTTTTGCCAAGTGCTGCCTTAGGGAATATGATTCCTGCTGCCTGAGAGGTATAGAGGGATGCCAGAGAGGGGGCAGGACTTCTGGTGGGGCACATGGTGTTAACTCTTTCATCTGTGATATGTATGCAAAAAGCTGAGCACAGGGCCTGGCACGGAGAAGTAAGACACTCACTAAATATGCAATAAACAGCAAAATCCACTGAGGGTAGGGCCAGAGCAACAGCTGCAGCATGAAGGATCCTGGTTGGCTTCTGGGAATCATTCCAGGGAGACCAGAAATCTCCCCTTAAGGGCTTAAAGCATAGAGAGACCCCTGCCACCCCAAGGAGTTTGGGAGCACCTGAGGCCAGTGCCTGGGTGGAATCTGCTGGGAGTTGCAAGGGTGCCAGCTCTGATGGAAGTTGAGGGGCAGATGCAGAACTGGTCTGGCCAGGCTAGGCTAGGCCCCTTCCTAGTTTGGTGCAAGCTGAAGAGCCCAGGCTGGCAGGATCTCAAGACTTCGTGCCTGCTCTCTAGGGAGTGTGTGGCTGAAAAGCACTCGTGCTACTCCTGGGCACTGGGCTGAAACGGCTGACTCAATGCTCTGTGCCTCTCTTCTTAGAGGGCATCCAGTCCTGAATGTGCCCCCAGAGGAGGCCTCTCTGCTCTCTGGCTCTTGGCTGCCCAGTTCCCTGGGCACCTGAGGTCTTCTGTCACGGGCTTTGGGTCTCAGGCAGGGACAGGCCAGCCTGCCTCCTGCCCTGGTCTTCTTTCCAGCTGCCTGCCTACTTTCCCTATGTCCTCAGGCTGGGCCAGTTCCCATTCCCTCACCTTATCTCAGACTGAGGTTCACGAACGTGACCTGGTGGGACATCATTTCTGACCAGTAGCCCCTCCCTGGAATATTTCTGATGCTCCTGCCAACTCCCTCCCCAATTTGGTTTAGGATGGGGATGCCCTCTTCAGGATGAAATGCAGCTACGATGGATTGGTCTCCTGAGAGCCCACATTGAGAGAATGCAGGCAGAAAAGGACCTTAATTCTTTGGGGAGACCTCTGAAGGACTGCCAAAGGGCAGAGGGAGCTAGGGTGACCTGGATGATCCCAAGGACCACAGTTAAGACTTGTGGGTGGAAGTCATAGAAATAGCAATTTTAGTCCACTTCCAGAAAGGACCTCCTGTCAGTTTGAGCTGTTCTGCAAGGGGACGGCTGAGTCAGGGCCTATCGATACCCCCGTTCCCAGAGGTTTGGAAGTGGAGGCTGGATGGACAACCATGAGGGATGCTGTAACAGGGCCAGTGAAAGGAGGGTGGGACAATTCCATCCCCATGTCCTTCTCTGTGTTTCTTTGTTGCAATTGCTACAGCCCCATGGGATGTTGACCTCTGGTCAGCTCTCCTCAACAGAATACCTATGCAAATTCTTGAAGTTAAAGACAAACAAAAAGGCCAAGAGCAAATTCAAGACATGGCTTTGGGGTGGAGGGAAAGAGAGGAGGAAAGAGACAAGGAGAAAAGAAAAGTGGGGGTGGGGGAGGCAGCACAAGAGCAATGACAGAGAAAGAGAGATAGATACATAGAGAAAGGGCCAGAGACATCAAACCAGAGGCAGGGACAAAGTTGGAGACAGAGAACTGTTCCCTGGACTTCATTCTCCTTTGCCTCCAGCCCAGCAGTGTTGAGGTTTCTGAGGCGCGTATCTGACCCCTAATCCTATGTGTTGCTTCAAAAGCGAAAGAGTGGCCCCCAAGGGCAGCTGTGTCAGTTGCATTGGTCAAGGCCTTGGAACATGCCTGGCCCAGGCCACCACGCTTCTCCTCGGTTGTGCCTTTGGTCAGAGAGAGGCTTTCAATGGGGCCCCAGAGGCACCCAGGTGGGAAAAGCCAAGAGAGGGCTCTGGGGGAGATGGTCTCTGACCTCATACGTCTAAAGAGCTGCCACTGGGTAGAGAGGGCAGACTAGGGTCTGGTAGTCCCAGGGTACAGAGGTGTGATCCACAGGTGGCAGCCACGCAGAGGTAGCACTCAGCTCAATCCAGGGAAGGACTTGATAATCATCAGGGCTCTTCACAGAGGGATGGAGTAAGAGAGGCAAGAGAGGCTGGCTGACAGCCTGGTGGTGGAACGGGAGGGCCCAGGATTACGTGGAAATGAGACTAGACAGCTCCAGAGCCTAAGAGAGGAGCTGATTCTGTGATTCCCTGTGCACTGGGTGACACACCTTTCCAGCCCAAAGGAGAGAATCCTGCATTACTTTACATAGTCAAGCTTTCTAACAAGGCTTTTACATAAGAATGTTTCTAATCTGAAGAATTTGCATGTGTCTATGTTGTAATCTCTATGACTATGTAACTATCTATCTATGCATTTATAAATTTCCATAGCTCTGTATCTCTACGTCTATCTATATATTTAAACGTCTCTATATCTAAGTAACTATAGGTCTGTTTATGCATCTCTTTGCTCTATATCTATTCTTTATGCATCTCTCTCTCCACTTCTGACTGCGGCTGATGGAGATCCTGGAGGTTTAGAGCCCCCTGCTTCCTCAGCTGCCTCTGTCCATGGTCATTGCCCGCTTTCATGCCAGTTGTTCAAAGCCTGCCCTCCTGGCCTCCTTTCCCACAGGACAGTGGCAGTCCTGGGCTTGGGCCAAGGGGTTACTGGGAAGATCCTGGCCAAAGTCCGGAAAGCCACCCTTGCAAGCCAGAAGCAGCTGCTCTGCCTGCATTTGGGGGTCAGGAAGACAGGAGAAGCAGGAAGAGAATTCTGGGGAAGTGTCGGGGAGGGGAAGTGTGGGGAGGGGAGGGTAGGAGACAGGGAATGTGGGAGCAACCAAGCACTTGTTAATTTTCATTATGGGAGGCAGAACATCCAGATTAGTGGCCCGCTGTTGTCATGTACTTGCTGTGTGATCTAGGACAAAGTCCTGTCCTTCGCCATGCTTCAGTGTTTCTGTCCACACCATGAGCATCTTGAAGGATCCTTCTCGAGCTGCTGCCCTCGAGTTTGGTGACAGGGCAACAGTCACCAAACTTTTAAAATCATGAACTCCTATCACTAGAGCATTTTGAGCACACCAACTCAACATATTCACAGAAATTTGTTTATACATAATAGTGGTTAAGAACACAGACTTTGGGCCAGGCCTGTGTGAGTTTGCATGCTGGCTTTTTGCTTGGGCAGGTGACTCCATCTCTTTCCACGTGCTATGGAAAGTGGAGCTGGTAATACTACTTACAGCCATAAGGTGTTGTGAGGATCTTGTGAGTTAATGCATGTGGTATCTGGGACACAGTAAGTGTACATGGGTTGCTATTATTATACATGCATTACTTTACTAATTGATTAGGTATATCACAAATGGCATGCTGAACGTCAAAACTGTTAAAAGATGAGGTAAAAATAAATAAAACATATATTGTGATATTTTTCTCTCATTCCCCAAATGGGTTGCCTGGTACAGTTGGAGTTGGAGGTGACTGTTGTAGAGTTTGGATGGGACTTCTTCTCTCGCCTTCTGACTGACTCTACTAGAGGAGCTTGAGTTTGACGGTGGGCCCCCAGGGGCTGACTGGGATGCCCCTCACTACACAACCACTCCTGGGGCTGCTGCATCTTTCCGGGAGGCCCAAAGGGAGCCCTACTTCCCTAGACCCCAAGGGCCAGCACCATCCCAGGGACCCTCCCACACAGGCCCCCAGGCTCTGTGGCCCACACATCAGGCCTCTGGTTTTTCCACAGACCAGAACCTGGTGTCCAGGTGGAGCCCCTTCTTTCCCTCAGCGTAGCCGGCCTCAGAGGGTAGGGCACCAACCTCTGAATCACAGATGAGCAAGCCAAGCCCAGGGCTCACAGTTGGCATGAATCACTATTTACCAAATTCATAGTAAGAGCTCACCACTGACCAGGCGCCATGGTTCACACCTGCAATCCCAGCACTTTGGGAGGCCGACATGGGTGGATCACGAGGTCAGGAGATCAAGACCATCCTGGCTAATACGGTGAAACCCCATCTCTACTAAAAATACAAAAAATTAGCCGAGTGAGGTGGCAGGCGCCTGTAGTCCCAGCTACTCGGGAGGCTGAGGTGGGAGAATAGCGTTAACCCGGGAGGCAGAGCTTGCAGTGAGCCAAGATCGTGCCACTGCACTCCAGCCTGGGCGACAGAGTGAGACTCAATAAAAAAAAAAAAAAAAAGGAAAGAAAGAAAGAAAGAGAGAAAGAAAGAGAGAAAGAAAAAGAAAGAAAAGAGCTCACCACTGACCGGGTGCAGTGGCTCACAATTGTAATCCCAGCACTTTGGGAGGCCAAGGCAGGTGGATCGCTTGAGGTCAGGGGTTCGAGACCAGATTGGCCAACATGATAAAACCCTGTTTCTACTAAAAATACAAAAATTAACTGGGCATGGTGGCAGGCACCTGTAATCCCAATTACTCGGGAGGCTGAGGCAGGAGAATCACCTGAACCCAGGAGGCAGAGGTTGCAGTGAGCTGAGATCCCGCCACTGCACTTTCAGCCTGGTTGACAGAGCAAGACTCTGTCTCAAAAAAAAAAAAAAAAAAAAAAAAAAACGGCTGGGTGCGGTGGCTCACGCCTGTAATCCCAGCACTTTGGGAGGCCGAGGTGGGCGGATCATGAGGTCAGGAGTTCAAGATCAGCCTGGCCAAATGTTGACACCCCGTCTCTACTAAAAATACAAAATCTTAGCCGAGCGTGGTGGTGCATGCCTGTAATCCCAACTACTCGGGAGGCTGACACAGGAGAATTGCTTGAACCCAGGAGGCAGAGGTTGCAGTGAGCAGAGATCACACCACTGCACTTCAGCCTGGGCGACAGAGAGAGACTCTGTCTCAAAAAAAAAGAAAACAAAACAAAAACAAAAACAAGCAACAACAACAACAAAACCCTCACCATTACTGAGCACTTGTTATGCACTTTCTTAAGCACTTTACCCGCGCTGTTTCTTTCCATCGTCCCAAGGATCCCGTGAGGCAGGTGCTCTTATTCCAATGTGACTGATGCTGGAGAGCACATGGTGAATAAGCAAGGGAGCCCGAAAAGACTTCCAGCAGTGTGACTGGAGAGCAGCCTCTTAACCACCCCTCTTAACCACCTTTTGATGCGGCATGAACGAATGAGGGAACGGGCTCTCGGGCCCCCTCCTCACTATTCCAAGTCACCTGCTGTTGCCTTCCTTAATTCTGGGCTTATCCAGACCCCTCAGCTTTCCCACCGTTTTTCTCCGGGTCTCCAGGTCAGCGGGTCCCAGGCTCTTCCGGCGCCCCTTCCCAATGCTGGCAGGGCCCCCCACCTCCTCGGAGCCCCGCCCCTCCGCGGCCGACCCGCAGGTAATCCCCACCCTCTTCCTGCCCCCAGAGCTGCAGCCCCTTCAATTAGCCCAGACTCGGAGCTCCTTGGCTGAGACCTGTTTCTCCCCTCCCGCCCCTCCCCCACCCGGCTCCCACGTGGGGAGCCCGGCTCCCAGGCCTCGGCGGCCCCATTCACAGCGCCCTTCTCCATTGTCCTCTCACTGTCACTCACGCATGGTATTAGCATTTCTAAAGCCTCCTTCTCCGTGTCGCCGCTGTGGCCCAGGCAAAAAGGGGCTCACTTTGAAACGTAAGTTTTGGGAAAGGGTGCTTCCTAGGCTGCTCAAAAGCTTATCTTTGGGTCCTTTAACTCCGGGCCTCAATGTGTTCGCCAATGAAATGGGGAGAATTGTTCTCCCTCATCTCTAGGCTCAAACACCTGGAGCTTCTCAGCTCCAATGGTTGAGAAACGGGGCGGCCCCCAGGGGCCCCAATCAACTGCCTGTCCCTTCCTCTCGGTTTCTTAAGCCCTGCCAGTCTGGACCCTCTATTTCCCACCCACGTGCCAGGGGAGACATGGAGTTTTGTCAAAACTGGTTTTCCCTGCCCTAACCCAGGCGCCTTTGTTAAGGGCCTGGCAGGATGGGGCATGAATGGGGGTGACTTCTTTGCCCTGGCATCTGAAACCCGCCTAAACACTTGGATGGAGAGACAGCGCCACCCAGTGGCTGCCTGGGCTCTATGCCAATGTTCCCTGGGGTGGGTCCTCGCATACCTGGCTTCTGGGCTGGCAACGGAGGAGTCTCACCAGAGAAACCCTTTTCACTTGCGGAATTTCATTTGCATTCGTTTAGCTGCTTCAGACCCAAAGCTAAATAAAGAGCTGGTGGTTAGAATCCCAGCCGGCTCAGCTCAACCTCACAGCCCACCCCACCCCTCCCACCCCCTGACCGCCCTCACCACCCCTGCCCTGGGGCTCAGTCCGTGAGGCTGGCAATGGCTCTTGGGGCAGACTTTGTTGCCAACGGCCAGACTTTTCCCTTCCCTGGGCCTCACTTTTCTCCATCTGGAAAATGGTAGAATATTCCCCAGCCACCCCCTCCTCCTAGTGGGCTGGGGAAATGGGCACTAGCTCGGGAGTTCCCTTTTTGTGGGATGAAGGGAGGGTGTGGGTATGAGGGCCAGGCAGTCCTCCAAGTCAGTTGGCCACCTGGACCCTGAGAATAGGCTCTGGCCCCATCCGTACACCACTGCCTGGAGACCCATCAGCTGCTGACCAGCCCCTCTGAATACCGGGAAAATGGGATCCACCCCTCCCCCATGCCTGCTTTCTTTCTTTAGTTCTTACCCCCTGCTTCTAGCCTCTTCCTGCTTCCTACCCTCAACCCCTCCTGTTCAGTCGTATGCTGCAGACTGTGGGCATTTCTCTTCAAGCCTCATAGGGAGCAATATGAGGCAGGTGACCTCTGTCTCCAATTAAAGTCACCTCCATACCCGGTTCCCTTCTGGAGCCCCTTTTGAACCTGCTCTGGCTGAAGCAAGTGTAGGGACCAAGGGAAAATTTCCCCTTCACCCTCGGAAGTTTCGCTGAAAAATCAACTCACAAAAGGCAGATTAATCAGAGAAAAGGCATACAAATGTATTAACATGTGCACAGGGAGAATCGTGGAGTGATTACCCACGCCCCCAGTCGGGGGCAGAAGCTTAGATACCATCTTGAGGTTACACAAAGAATGGGGACTTGAATCGTGGCAAACAGGTTATGGGAAGGGGGAGAAGAGGAATTCTGCTGAGGAGCAATAAATGATTACCAATGAGAATGACTGAATCGGGGAACAGAGATTAACGTGTAAACAGTTCTCTTTGGAATTTGAACGATCCTGAGAGACACATTATTCTGTGAAAGGGTCTGTTCAGGTGTGGTTACATTTTTTGTTTTCTTTTCTGCAATAGATAATGAGATAACAGGGAAGGGAAAAATATTGTTCTCCTTGGAGGGTCTGTCCGGTTTTTATGTAGATGGGGGAAACGTCTCATCCAGTGCCTGTTGATGTCTAAAGACCTTTAATTCAAAATACTCCTTATATCAGGGAGCCATATTTTGGGGTGAAATTCCTTGTGCTCCTTCACAGGCAATGAGGAAAGAGGGAACCAACAGTAGGCCCCAGAAATCTGGAGTACTCAGCCTACATTCTCCCGAAGCTCCTGGCCTTCTCTGGTGGAGTATCCCTTTGTGTAGGAGAGGGCAAAAGGGCTCCAAGCTCCCTCTGACTTGGGGAGACAGAGGAGGTAGACTGGGCCTAGAGCTTCTTTTGTCTGAAATCTGCTTAGGCCTCCAGAAATACTGGACTGATAGAGAGAGTAGGAGAGAGGAGGAGGCTCAGTGGGGGAGGAGGCTCAGTGTGGGAGGAGGAAGCAGAAGATGCTCAGCTCTGTGATGTAGTGTCACCTCTAAACAGGCTCCAACCCAGACTTACCCCCAATCCAGCAGGAGGTAGCAGTGAAAAAGAGCTGAGAACAGGCCCAGCAACATGGATGCTGCTTTCTGCAGCATCAAGGGTAGGGCCTTGCTGGTCTTCAGTCCCTCTCTATCTCTGCTCTGAAAAAAAATCAGAGAGGTCCTAGGACAGCTAGGTATGGGTGTGGCGTATTTAAGGGGAGGCCCCCCATCCCAAAACAGCTCTACTCAGTCTGTCATTTGTATTAGAGTTCCAGATGAGATTTTGCCTAGAGAAAATATGCCACCAAAAAATAAAGTTTAACAAACCCTGATTTCACCCATCCCTACATTTTACAAAGGGAGAAACTAAGGCCTAAAAAGGTAAATTAAGGTGGTCCTGGCATCTAGCATAAGGCACTGCACCCACGAACTCCTCAATCAACACTTGTAGAAGGAGCAATTGAAGGCCATGCAATTTTCAAGTAAATTTAAAGCATAACTGAATTCACTTTCAATTTATATATGAACACACCACAAGACCTGCCACCTTCTTAAGCTATCTAAGTAAATTATCATACAAGCAGCAACAAAGAAACTTGATAATTTGTTCAAATGTTGGGAATTACCTAAAATCAGAGTGAACTCTCATAATTGAGGTGTAAGCAAAGGGATAATTTCTAAAATTGCCTAATTGTCCTTGCCTGCTGTCCAAGCCAGGATGTATATATATTCGTGTGTAAATTTTGGCTAATTTTCATCATGGGTTTAACATTAGCTTGGCTGATGTTTGACATGAAGAAGCCAAAAAGGAAAAGACTTCTCTTGCTTTGAGGTTGAAATGTGAAAGATGTAGTCCTGAACACAAAGACATATTCGCACCCCAAAAGGGTGGTTTGATACATGGGGCTCCTCATTGTCCCTGAACCCAGGCAAGGATTCCAGTACTCTAGTTCCTTTCTCACCCCTCCATGGACCATCATGAACTACAGAACAACTTGTGAATGCACACTGGCATGATTTTTTCATCATCCTCATGTAGATTATGCCCAGGAAGGGTTTAATCCTGGGCTACTTTCTCTAACCAACTGTTGATGAACTATCAGGAAAGGAATGTAATGTTAGGAGTGGCTTGAGTAGGACATAATGATCAAGAGAAGCCATCTACCAAAATGGGATCGTGCATACCAAAAGCAAAGAGAAATAGTTGGTAGACTAGGCCCTGGTTTGACTTATCCATGCTGCTGATTTGCTCCACCCTCCCAGCCCACTTCCCTATACCCCCCGTATGGCTAAGTAGAAAGAGCTTTCTGCCACTGACTCTCACTGAATGTGACTTCAGGCAAGCCATATTTTTCTCTAAGCCTCAGTTTCTTCATCTGCAAAAAGGGGGTTAAGAGTGAACTATAGACCAAGAAAAGTTAACAGATAATCCACAGAATGGGTGAAAATATTTGCCAATCATATATCTAATAAGGATTTAGTGTTCAGAATGTGTAAAGGACTCGTACAACCCAAGAATAAAAAGACAACTCAAATGTTTTTAAATGCGCAAGAGAAATTTGGACAAATAATTTCTCCAAAGAAGATATGCAAATTTCCATTAGCACACGAGAAGATGCTCACCATCATAGTCATTAAGGAAACGCGAATCAAAACCACAAGGAGGTACCACATCACACCCACTACCATGGCTAGAATAAATCTTTTTTAACTCAGAAAGTAACAAGTGTTGGTAAGGATGTAGAGAAATGGGAACCCTCCTGCATTGCTGGTGGAAATATAAAAATGATGCAGCCACTGTAGAAAATGACCTGTCATTTCCTCAAAATATTAAACATAGAATGGCAATACGACCAAGCAATTTCACTTCTAGGTATATACCCAAGAGAAATGAAAGCACAAGTTCATGCTAAAACTTGTACATGAAGGTTCACAGCAGCATTGTTCATAATAGTCAAAAGGTGGAAATGACCCAAAAGGCCAGCAACTGGTTAATGAATAGACAAAATGCTGTATATCCATATAATGGAATACCACTCAACAATAAAAAGGAATGAAGTACTGATCCAGGCTATAACATGGATGAACCTTGAAAACTTTATGCTAACTGAAAAAAGCCAGATACAAAAGGGCACATATTTTATGATTCCATTTATATGAAGTGTCCAGAATAGGCAAATCCATTGAGACAGAAAACAGATCAGTGGTTGATATGGGTTGGGGGAAAAGGGGGCTGGAGAGTGACTGCTAATGGATATGGGGTTTCTTTTTAGGGTGATGAAATGCTCTGGAATTAGATAGTGATAATGCTTGCACATACTAAAACTCTGGAATTGTACACTTTAAAAGTATGAATTTTATAGTATGTGAATTATATCTCAATCTATTTTAGAAAGAGTGAACTGTAGCAGTAATTTACAAATTTGGCAGAATCGCAACTACTCCAGAACTACCCGTCCTCCTGGGGATTCTGGGCCTGTAAGTCTGTATCTTTAACATGCCCCTGGGGTGGTTCAGATGCAGCCAGGGTTGGGAACCACTGGACCAGCTCTAACATTCTGGGTCCCTGCCTGTGTCTGTAATGAGAGGTACCTGTAAACAGTTGCACACAGCCCCTTTCTCTGTGGGAGCTGCCCCCTCTCAGGTTCTGCATGCCCTGAAGCAGCCAGACCTCACACCCCAAGAAGGATCTGTTGCATTAGCCACAGAAACAGACCCCTCTTGTGCTCCTGAGGCTGCAGGGGGTTTTCCGACCTCTGAGGCAGGTCTGCTGGCATTGCCCCCCATCCCCGGGTGTGGGGGGCCTTTCACTCCTCCCCCTCCTCCTTCCTCCAGGGTCTCCCTCAGTGGAGCCTGAGATCCACTGCCCTTTGCTCCATACCAATACCAGGCCTGCCCAGCGGGCCATGTGGTGGAGGAACTCAAACCCTGCTGGAGGATCTGGCGGGGGAGGGGGCCACAGGGATGACCCTCAGGTGCCTGGGAAACCGCAGGCCTGGGCCAGCTTGGCTCTGGTGCCTGGACCAGACTCTGAGGAGGGAGCTCTTGGAGAGGAAATCCAGGCCCCACCTGCAGCAGGAGGCGCAAGCAGATGAGTGCTTCTGGTCCCCTTCAGTGTGAATGAGGACAGGAGTGTGTGTACAGGCCTAGCAAGGCCATAGTCTCCACTGCAAGCCAAGGTGTTAGGGACTTACCAAGAACTCCTTATGAGCCTTGAGCCTTGCCTTGTCTGAGGCTCAGCTCATACTCTTTCCTCACAATCGCTGCAACAATAGTAACACCTCCCACTGATTGAGGACTGACTATTTGCTTGGCCCAATGAAGCAAGCTTTGAGGGATTTCACTTCAATTAATCCTCACAACTTTTTCAGTAGGAATTACTCTTCTCACTGTACCTGAGGAATGAGGAAGTCAAAACTCGTATATTCACTTCATGAATATTTGTTGAGCACTTACTATGTGCCAGGCCCTCTGCTAAGTGCTGGGTATACAGAAGTGAGTAAAGTCTAGCCCCTCTTAGAGATTACATTCCATCTTCAAGCAGGAAAGGAGCTTTCTAGAAAGAGGTTGGGCTAAGATAGCTAGCCAGGTCCACTTGAGTCAACAAGTCCTCCTCCCCCAGGCTGCCCCACCTCTACTACATGTGTAGATCCCCTCCACACAAAGCTCCCAGAAGCCCTCCCAGGGCTGCCCTGTGGCTGCGTTGGTCCAGGAACATGAGAGGAGCACAGTGCTCCCAAATGTTAGTTGTTCACATCCCATCGGCATGATTTTTGCCATAGTCGCACCCCTGTTCCATCATTCAGCTGTTGTTTCTCTTTAAATGGACTCTTTTCTGAATAAAAGACCTTTCATACATACTTACCTTAGTGTCATACTAAGCAATGATATCTATGAAATCATTTGTTGGTGTGCTGGTTGTATTCCTTTCCTAATAAACTTTTAAATGAATTTATCACTATCAACATACAAATCTTTATTTATGTGCCACTTAAAATTCCCTCAACACCAGCAATATGAGCTTTGGGAAACACTGGGATAGAAAGAAAATATGACTCCCTTAGCTGCTTGGAGGGGAACTTGTGTGGAGACCACCTTCGTTGGGAAGTGGCTTTGGTAACCCTGCTTTGGGCTAGACCCCGAGCCTCCAGAGCCCAGAGGTGCCCTGATTGAAGGCTTATTTATTATTCTAGAGAGGCCAGGAGGGAAGCAAGAGGAAATGCAGTTGACAAGATGGTGGAAGAGCCTTCATACTGCCAAGTGACCACCACCTTATAACCCCCACTCCCCCAATCACCAGTTAGTCATTCTCCTCAAGGAAGGCTTGAGGCAAGTAGTGAAGGTTGTGGGCCTCTGGGCAGACTGAAGGCAGAATCCCAGGCAGCAAACTGTCTGTGTGGTACGGAAATCCTGGGGAAGCCTTTGGATTCTCTCAAGGTTCAGGCCAAGCTCACCCATATTTGATAAGGGCAGGGATCCTCAGCCACAGTGGCTGCGTGACCCTAGACAACTAACTTCATCACATCTCAGTGTCCCCATTTTAAAAATGGGGAAATAAAAGGGCTTTCATTTCAGAGTGGTTATGAGGATTAACAGACAAAATGTGTGAGTGGACTTCTGTAAAGGCCCATCTAAATATTATCATTTTATTATAATCACTATTCAACAAATTCAATAAACATGCTTTGGCTCCTTTGGTGCACAAGGCAGCATTCCAGGCACTTAGGCACGAGGGAGGAAAAGAGACGGGTGTGGAGGGTACTCAGAGATGAGTACAATGCAGTCCCTGCTGTCTACAAACGGAAGCAGACAGACAAACAATTTGGGTTGAACCATATGAAATTGCCAACATTCAGCCATTTTTGGCCCACAAACCAGTACTACTTCTGACATCAGGCAAAGTGAAATAAATACAAAATAGAAACAAAGGAGGGAATGATTTTCTCTAGCTGGAAAAAGGAGAGAAGGTTTCCCTTGAGGAAGTGAGCTTTGACTGAGTCTTCAAGGATGGGTTGGACTCCAATAGGCTGAAAACCAGTGAGAAAGCCCTTGCAGTCTAGGAGGAAGGGAGAGCACGACAAAGACATGGAGGGGGGGTCATGCAGAGCTTGTTTGGGAAGTAGGAATAGACCGTGCTGCTAAAGGCATAAGGTACCTGGGGGAATGCACTGCAGAGGAGCCCAGAGAGCTGAGCGGGACCCATTGTTGGGGGTTTTAGCTGCTGACCTCGTCTTCCCTTAGGAGTTGGTGGCTGTCCATCAGCAGACAGGGGATGCCATCATTCCTCCATGCTTATTTGGGCAACTGACCCAAAGTGGGTCAGCAGCCTTCCTATGTTACCACAAAAAGCTGAAATGGTAGTAGGAGAAATGGTAGTCAGCCAAAAGAAAGAACTTTCTGGAAGCGAACTATGAGAACCTATTCTAGAATGACCAAGGAAGGCTGAATATTCTCTTCACCTGGAGACCTTGAAAAGCAGGAGAGATTCTCATCTGTCTGGTTCCAGAACAATTCTGCCCAGAGGCAGGGGGTGGACCAGATGACCTATTTGGGTTCTTTCCAGTCTGCAGCCTTGATGATCTCATCTTTCCATCTTCCTCTGGATGAGGCTTCTTCGCCCCAGCTCAGACTCATGGGGATTACTCCTGTTGCTAGAGATCTCCCAGGCCCCCAAAGCCACAGTTCTTCCAGTTGGTGACTCACAGCTTTGTCAGCAAGATCATCCCAAATGTCTAGCCTCCATCCTCCTTGCTGTCAACTTGAGTAAGCTGAGCCTTTCTCTTCCTAGCTTCCCTTGGAGGTAAGAAAAGGCAGACTATTCGCCTTGGATAGCCAAGACCCTTCCTGTTCAGTCTTATCACTAGCCTTCCTCTCACCTTTGAAGAGATAGGGAGGACCTCCCACATACAATAGATTTTAGAGTCAAAAGGCCTGGGTTTGAATTGAGACTGGCTGTGTGACCTTGGGCAAGTTGTGTAAGGACACTTATCGTGTGCTTAGTGACAACTTGTTGAATAAATCCAGTTGTATGCATTATCCCCACTTTATGGGCTAGGACTGGAACTCAGATCTGACAAATTCCAAAGGCTGTGCCGTCTCCACTCTGTTATGTTACGTCTTGCTTCACTAACTCAACCTCTGTTTCTGCCATCTGTAAAATGGGGCTAATACGCTCTGCCCCACAGCTATTGGGACGATTAAAAAACAAATATACTGTGTGTGAAGTGATGTATAAGTTCAAAAAGTGCTGAGCAGACACTAGATAATTATACCTTCTGAAGCCCTGGTCAATTCTCTGGGCTTCTGCCCACACCTTTGAGAAGCAGTTTCTGAGGGTGGCAGGCAAGGTGAATCTCTCCCTTCCTTCCTACAGACCTCTCTTCCATCACAGCTCTTATCTCACTAGGCTGTCATTTTTTCCTTAGCATGCATGTTGGCCTCCCTAATTCAACTGTGAGCATCTCCAGGGCCCAGTGCTTGCCACATAGGAGCACCCAAGGAGTGTGGCATGAATGAATAAATAATGTAGTGACTTTCCTCCACAAACCTGCTCCTTCTCTGTCAGCGTTCCTGCCATACTCTGTTCTCTGTCGATGGTCCAGACTCCTATCCTCCCTCCCTGTCGATGGTCCAGACTCCTATCCTCCCTCCCTAGACTAGAGCCCAGCTTTCTGACTGAACTGCCTACTGCTAGCCTGCTGCGGACCAATCCTGTGGTCACACACTAACCTCAGCCAGCTGGCATTCAGTCCTCAGCATCTGGCCCCAGCCCCATCCTCTTTAAGACCTTTCCACCCACTCTACTGCCCTCACACTGCCAGGGTACTGACCAAATGGCCAGACTCAGTTTCTCAAACATGCTGGACATTTCCCTACTTCTCTGCCTCACCACTCCCTCTACAGGAATGTCCTTCTCACCCAATGCCCTCTTGTCAACGTGCATGTTCTGGCTTCTTTGTGAAGCTTTCCCTAACCATCCACCCTCTCCAAAGCTAAAGGTGATCTCATTTTCCCATGAATCTCCATTGTGCAGGGCAGATGCCCTTTAGAGGGCTTCTTCATATCTTCTATCTCCTCAGGTGTCATTTGCATCCTGCTCTGTGACCTTGGGCATGCTCCTACTCCTGTTCTGGGCTTCAGTCTCCAATCTGTACAGATGTGTCCAGTGACTCTTGCAACCCTGCCACCCTGTGATCCAGCTCCTTTGGGGGTCAGGGAGGACAAGACACCGAAGAGGAAGAGCTCCAGGTAGGCTGGCCGCAATTGGGGCTTTCGACTCTTGACAGCACATACTCAGCTCCCAGTCCTGAAAATCAGCTTCTCAGATATTACATGCTAGTTGGCTTGCTTAATAAAGGGATAAATAAATATCTACTTAACATGATTACTGTCAGAGGCCTGAGCTCCAGAGCCTTTCCATCATTGGGGTTTTATTGCTAGAGAAGCTAATTAGCTCTAATTAGGTGACTCCCAGATGCTTAAGACAGCGGGATTGGGGGAGTTTGGGGGAGTAGAAGACAGTTGGAGAAGGGGAGGGAAAGGTGCTCGTTTCCTTATTCACCTCTCCCAGCTGATAACCTCCCATAACTGGGCTTGGGACACCTCAGGAACCTCAAGCTTAGTGACACCTCAGGTACCTGGTTCTTAACTCCTCACCCATCTTGGATGAAGGGAGGAAGACTCTTGAGAACCTACTATGTGCTGGGTGGTGCATTAAGCATGTTCTCTGCATGATTTCATTCGATCTTCACAATAACCTTCAGAGGTAGGAAGTATTCATTGACCATTTCATAGATGAGGAAAAGGAGATGCACAGAAGTTAAGCTCCTTGTCTGAGTTCATACCACCGGGAAGCAGAGGAGCTGGACCTGGATCTGATTCCAAGGCCAGGGCTGCTGTCTTTGGCTACTGCTGCCCCTAACAGGAAGTTTGGGCTGCGCAGAGAGGGGCTTTTGGATAGGCAGTGGCTTGTCTTTGCTGTGGTGCAGCTTTTCCAGGATGGGCCCAACTGGGCACAGCCAGACCTTGCACAGTACCTGATTTGGTCATGTTTTGATTCAGGGACTCCTCCCCCATGAGTCAAGACTCTGGGCTGGAAATCCTGGATGACTCAGACTCCTGCCCTCAGGGAGCTCATGTTCCAGTGGAGGTCTATGGTCATTGGAATAGCAAGTCATTGAAGTACAAAGCCTATATAAAGAAATACATCTGTCTTCTATCATGGTATTACTCTGCTCAGACATTTTTCCTAGGTTTTGAGGCCCTAAATCAGCAAATTTAGATTTCCATGAGACTGCTTGGGGTATGGGAAGGAGCATAAACTGTGGAGCCTCAATCTGAATCTAGGTTCTGCCATTTATTAGGTATATGATCTTGGTCATGTCCCTCTTTATCTCTGTCTGCCATTACTCCCACCATTCTGGACCTAGCATCCCAACTCTCACCTGGAAACCCAATCTCTTAACTGGTTTTCCTGTCTGCTTCCTGCTTCTCTGTAATCCATTCTTTATGCTGTAGCCAGAATCAGCTGGATAAATATGAGACAGCTCATGTGATAACCCTCTCTAAGTCCTTCAAAGTCCTCACCATGGCCTGCAAAGCTGCATAATTGGACCCTTGTCTATCCTGTCTACCTCCCTGGCCTCCTTTCAGTCCACTCTCTCACCAAACTCCACCATGTTGGTCTCAATGTTGTTTGAAACAAACTAAACCTCCTTTCTACCTGAGGGCCTTTTTTCTTGCTGTTCCTGCCACTTCAATGTTCTCACCCCAGCCACATGTGCATTGTTGGCTTCTTTTCATTCTGAAATGTCACCTCCTCAGAGACATAATAGCAGTATCACTTTTGTTCTGTATTCAGTACTTCTTTTGTCTCCTTCCAAACATGACAGTTGGTCATTATTTTTTATTCCTTAAAAAATGTGTTTATTGTCTGTTTCCTTCTACTCAAGGGAAGATAATGACTCTCTTTTCATCACCACTGTGCCACAGATAGTGTTCAGCACATAGTAGGTACTGTGCTCAATATGGATGTGTTAGACAGACAGATGGATAGGTTGACGGTTGGAGTAGTGAATGAATCAACACTTCTTAAAGCTGTCATGAGGATTAAATGAGATAATGCATGTTAAATGTCTGGTACAGAGCCCAGCAAAGAACATAGCTCAATAGCTAATAGTTGAATCTGCACGTGACCTGCTGCCGGACACCCAACTGCTTCCTGAGCCAGTCTTACCCTAGCCAACTAGTCCATCCCAACACTCTGCTTCATTCAAAGCCCGGCTCCTACTGCCCTGGAAACAACCAGTTCTTATCCATAGGCAGTGGTGTGCTGGAGTTGAGAGCTGGTTATTAAATATTCAAGAACTTTACATGCAGCTTGTTAAGCTATTGGTAGCTTAAGAGTGGCCATGGTGGTAGTATTTATATCACAAAAATTGGCAAATAGTACCAGTTTGTACTATTTGCCACCTGCAAAGAGCCGGTTTCCCAGTACACCACCACTAGGCTTCACCTCTGCTGTCTCCCCACCCTAGCAAAGTACCCTACCCTATGTTCTCTGCCTGCATCCAGCCTGCCAGCCTTCAAGGTCCACATCTAGCACTGAGTCCCCCAGAAAGCTGTGTAGCCCTCTCTGATCTCACTCCTGCTGATATCCTCAGTGTGACCAGGCTAGAGTACCTAAGCCAGCATTTCTATGTATTGATTTTTGTCATCCTTTTCTCCAAGTAAACATGAGAATCTAGTCCCCAAAGTTCTTTTAAAACTGTGAAATTAGCAGCATGGTCTATATATTTTTTCTTCTTTTCTTCCATGGTGCCTAGCACAAGACTGGGAACTGTAGAAGTATTCTGTAAAGACTCACAGCAGCAACTTGGCAGAGTGGCAGGAATCTAGGACAGGGAAACAGGAGCTTTGCATTTTGGCTCAACTCAACCACTGACTTGCAGAGGGACCTGAGGTCAGTCCCTTTCCCTTTCTGGGCCTCAGTTGACCCATCTAAACTGATATCGATGATTTCAAAACTTCCTTCAAATTTCAGGCTACAAAGGGTTTATACATTGACTGATATGCTGACAAGTGTTTATTATTTTTATGGGAAAAGTCAGGTATTTTCTTTTCTTTTCTTTTTCTTTTTCTTTTTCTTTTTCTTTTTTTCCGAGATGGAATCTCGCTCTGTCTCCCAATCTGGAGTGCAGTGGCACAATCTTGGCTCACTGCAAACTCTGCCTCCCGGGTTCAAGTGATTCTCCTGCCTCAGCCTCCTGAGTAGCTGGGAACTACAGGCATGCGCCACCACACCCGGCTAATTTTTGTATTTTTAGTAGAGACAGAGTTTCACCATGTTGGCCAGGCTGGTCTCAAACTCCTGACCTCAGGTGATCCGAGGGCCTCAGCCTCCCAAAGTACTGGGATTACAGGTGTGAGCCACCGTGTCCAGCCAAGGTATTTTCAAAGAAAGTGGCATCTCTCCCACCCCATCCACTACAATAGAAGACTTGGAAGGACCATTAGGGAAGCTTAAACCCACCCATGACCTCCGTTCTGCAGATAATTTACTACGATTTACTAAGCATTTATTATGTGCCAGGTACAACTCTAAATACCTTATTTACATGGACTAACTAATTTAGCCTCCACAACAACAATGCTAAAATATAGATGCTATTAACAGTATCATTTTACAGATGAGGAAACACTAAGGATCAAAGAAGTGAAACAACTTGTTCGAGTCACACAGCGGGGAAGTAGGCTTGAACTAGGCAGCCTGATCCTAAGCCCTACACACCTAACCACTATGGTGTACTACCTTTTACAGTTTCTCAGAGGAAGTGGCTGCCTCTCAGAGGCCCGGAGGCCCCCACGCAGACAGCTAGCTTTCCCACCATGTTTCAATAGGTCCCAATATAGCCCGAGATTTACCAATAGGCCTTAGAGGAAACAGTATATATTGGTTTCTCCATGTCCTAGCTATGTGACCTTGGGCAAGTCCCTCTGCCTCTCTGAGCCTCAGTTGTCTCATCTATTTCATGCTGGGGTCTGTGAGGATTGAGAGAAGAAGGAGATTAGCATGTACTGAATGCCTACGTGTGTCCAGGCACATTGCTTTAACTTACCTCCTCTGGTTCTCCTGGAAGCCTAGAGGGAAAAATGATTTTTCTCATTTTATAGAAGTGAAAACACTCTCAGAAAGGCTTATAACTTTCTTAAAGCCACACGGTCAGGAGGGGCAGAAATGGGATTCAAACCCAAGACTTCATGCTCTTCTTGTTCAAACAAACATTTTATTTTAGAACAGCTTAAGATTTATTATTAAAAAAAAGCAAAAAACAAACAAACAAAAAAAAAAAAACAGAGAATACAGAGAGTTCCCATATACCCTGTACCCAGTTTCCTCTGTTCTTAGCATCTTCCATTAGGATGATATATTTGTCACAATTAATGAGCCAATATTGATACATTGTTATTATTAAAGTCAGATTTTCTTCATTTTTACTTATTTTTTTTTCCGTCCCAAGATACCAAATTACATTTAGTCATCATGTCTCCTTATTCTCCTCTTGTCTGTGACAGTTTCTCAGACTTTCCTTGTTTTTGATGATCTGGACAATTTTGGGGAGTACTAGTCAGGTATTTTAGAACATCCCTCAACTGGGATTTGTCTGATGTTTTTCTCATGATCAGACTGGGGTTATGGGTTTTAGAGAGGAAGACCACAGAGGTGAAGTGCCGTTCTCATCACATCATATCAAGGGTACTTACAATCAATATGACTTATCACTGTTGTTGACCTTGATCACCTGGAAGAGGTAGTGTTTGACAGGTTTCTCCACTGTAAAATTACTCTTTGTTTTTCCTCTTTCCACATTGTACTCTTTGGAGGGAAGTCACTATGTGCAGCCCACTCATAAGGAATGTGGAATGGGAAGATATGCTCCTTCTCCTTGTGGGAGCAGGATCTACATAAATTATTTGTAATTCTTCTACACAGGAGATTCGCCACTTCTCCTCCATGTATTTATTTATTTGATCATTTATTTATATCACTATAGACTCATGGATATTTGTTTTATACTTAGGGTTATAATACAATTCTACATTATTTATTTTGTTGCTCAAATTGTTCCAGTTTTGGCCATTGGAAGCTCTTTTAGCTGGCTCCTATATCCCTTTGACATAATCCCACCATTGTGGGTTTTATGTTTTTAGTGTAATAATTCCTTTCTAGTACTACAAGATGCTCCAGGCTTATCTTGTATATTTCCTGTTATCTGGAATCAACCACTTTTGTGAGGAGCTCTGGTTCCTTTCATTGGAGAATGGTCTTAGAAACCAAGATCTGGGCACTGGGTGTGTTCATTGCTACTGGGCCCGCTTGGCTAAGAGAATAAGGAGATATATGTGTGTATACTAACTAGCGTGTATACACATATCTACAAATATTTCTCTGCATAACCATCTGTACCTACATTAAGCTAAACATGAGTTCATGCTGATGTCTCCCACTCTAATGCGTTGCCACATGGATCATTCCAGCCTTCTCTCTTGCTCATCTGTACACTCTCGCTCCAACAGTGAGCAGCCTGGTTCCCATCATCCGCTATCCGACTTTGTGCCCTTTTCTTAGCCCTTCCTCCTTCACTCCTGCCAAGTTCCCAAGGCTTACATGGCAACTGCCATGGGAAGTAGCTGTGTTCAGCTTTCCTGGGCTATGGGTGGCCCTCAGTGGCTGGCTGTGATTTAGCAGCCTGGGAAAGCCTTGTCCTCAGGCCCCCTTTGGTTTAGTTTCCACAGGCGGTCCTTGGAGGAACCTCCTCCAGTCCTTTGGAGGACACAGGATGGTTGGCACCAGTGCCTGCCTGTGGATGACTAAACCATTAGACCTGCAGGAACTCATTGCTGGTGTGGCAGCAGCCCCTTCTCCACTGCCTGGTGTGCTAGTCTTACCACCCCTTCCCCTGCCATCCTTCCTCCTAGCCAGCCAAGGGGGTCTCTTGCTTAGCCTTGCTCAGACAAGCAGTCCCAGGCCAGTGGTCTGGGCTGAGGTGTGGTAGAAGATCCAGAGAAAATTAGAATCCCAGGCACGGGCAACCCACAGCATGAAGAGCTAAGGCTCCTTTGGCCAGAGTTCAAATCAGTTTGGTTCAGTGACTGTCACCTTAGAGCAGTACATTCTATAGCCCCATGCAAACAAGGCCCCTGCCCCAGTCCCACCACTCAGGGGCCCTTGTGCTTTGGAGGGCCTTCCTCCATGTGTTCTCATTTATTTTCTGGTGCCTAGTAGAGGCCAGGGCCGGCAGCACCTCTCAAATGGGGTGCTCCAAGCCCAAACGTGAACCCATGCACACCCCAGTCTCTGTGCCTCCTCTTTGGGGCCATCTCTGGCTGGTATGCATGGAGTCAACCAGATGCCCTGAGGAGCTCCAGAACTCGCATCTATGGTGTCTTCCTGGGGTTCTGCAGCTGGGCCCAGTTCCAGGAGAACGATCTGGCAGGCAGATAACTCCTGCTCACTGGCACAGTACTTTTTTGTGCTGGATCATGAGAAAGATTAGGCTGCCAGAATGATGCTAACAGGCTGTTTTGGGGTGACTTGAACTGTTTATATAGAAATGGGCCCAAGGCCCACAACACTCTAAGGGCAGTCCTTCTTTGGAACTTATGGAGTTGAAAGTACAAAATGTCCAAGCTGCAAGGGAGTTTGGAAGCCATTTAGCCCAAGTCATTATTGGTGTGTATTTGTCATTATCCTCTTGCCCCAGAATCTGCCCTGGGCTGGCCCAATCCTGGAGCTGCTGAGTTGGAAAGAGTAATAAACCTGGTCCCTGCCCTCTAAGGGCCTCCCAGTCTAATGAAAGACACAGACACAGAAATTGTCACTTAGAATAATGTATTTAAAAGAATAGCAGTAATACTGGTAGCAGATAGCATGTATTGAGCTCTTACTCTGTACCAGGCACTGTGCTGTGTATTTGGCATGCATTCTCTTATTATTTGCCCTCAATGAGTTATGAAGTGGGTGCTACTATTATTCTTCTCTCATGGAGGAGGCAACTGAGGCTCACAAATGTAAAATGGCCTAAGCACGAGAGCCAAGAGTCTGCCTCAGATCTGTCCAGCTCCACAGCCTGAGTTCTTTCACACTCTCACACCTAAAGCCTGAAGAAACGGAAGCCAAATGGGGTAAGGCGACTTGCCCAGAAAGAAAGAACTTGAATCCAGTGCCCTCTGCCCTCAGCCCTGCAGGGAAGCTGCCAAGCCTTGCCAGAAAGACAGTGGCATGTGTCCACGATGTTGGCTCTCTTCTCCTGCCATGGTCTCATCACCTGGCACGGTCCCAACCCCAGGCTGAGCCGGGCAGGCCATGTGGCTAGCACATCTCCCTTTCAGCTCTGCCAGGCCTGCAGCTGGCCCACCCCTCGCGTGCCCCCTCCAGTGCCCAGCTCCCTCTCCTCGGCCAATGACGCAGCCCTCCTTCCGTTCAGCATTCCTGCCAGCTGGTGTGTGTGCCCTGTATGAGGAGGCTGGGTTACCATGGCAGCCGTGGAGGGCTGGTGTGGAGGGGGGCCACCCTGGTGCAGGGCTCCTGACCCCCCTGGGAAGGGGGGCTGTGGCCCGGGGCCTAGTGAGTGCTTTAGCAGGTCACCTCAGAAAGCCTGCCCCCACCCCGCCCTGGCCCTCTGCCCACACCGGGTGTGCTTTAAGAGCTCTCACTTCACAAGAAAGGGATGAGCTATGGAGGAAAAATGCCCAGACCCTTCAGAGCTCAAGCCCAATATAGCAGAACTAATTTGAAATGTCACTTAGGGCAGTCTCGCTCCCAGCCAGCGAAAAGCTGGTTTATTTACATAGTCGGCCATGGCGGGAGGCCAAGAACCCCACCATGCCAAGGCGTAGGGGATGGGTGGCTGGGAACCCCAGTTGTGACCCCTTGGCCTGGAAACTTGCTGAAAACCACCATCTGGAAACCCCTGTGGGCAGAAGGGCCCCATGCATGCCTTCCCCGACTCCAGTCAGCACTCCCCCATTTCAGGGCCGCAGGATGGGGCAGAAACTACTAGTGACTGTCTTGGTGCCAGTTCTGTGCCAGGCACTATGCTGCATGCCTGACACAGTTTTCTCATTAAGCCCTTGCCAAGCTGAGCAGAGGGGTTGTTATTACCTCCATTTCACAAGTGAGCAAACTGAGGCCAAGAAGGATGTATGACTTTTTGGGGCTATAAAGCAAGTAAGTAAAGATTACTTAACTTGCAGTTGGTATTCAAATCCAGGTCAGTCTGACTCCTGAGCCCATGTTTTGCCCCCTGCATCCATATTCTGTATCTTGAGTCCTTGGATCTCACTGGCCCGGCCACCACCAAGGATGTGGCCTGTGGGAGCCACTGAGCCTGTGAATTGATTACTGATGGCATTTTTTTTTTTTTCTGTAGACACCCAGGCTATGGTACAATCATAGCTCACTGCAGTCTTGAACTCCTGTGCACAAGCTATCCTCCTGCCTCAGCCTCCTAAATAACCAAGTAGCTGGAACCACTTTGCCCAGCTTCTAATGGTCTTTTTAAGAAGAGTCCCTATAGGCCCTACTGGATTTCCCAGTGAACCACTGGTCTAGGGACTGACAGGACTGGGGTAGGTCAGGGTGGACTCAGGCCCCCAGTAGAAGAATGGAAGCTCTTCCTTGTAGCTACCTGTCTTCTTTAGTCATGAGAACATCCAGGTCCCTGGCTGAGATAGGGCATGTAGAATTGACACTCTTATCTGTCTGTACTTGACTCTGTCATGTACCAAACATGTAGCAAACATCTTCTGTATGCCTAGAACTGTGCTGGGCATTGGGAGGATGATGGTGGAAAAGACACAGTCCCTGCCCGCACAAATCTCTGACTCACTGTCCACAATAATAAGACACCAAAGGCTGACATTAAGTGGTCAATGCTAGGTGCTGTTTTAAGCAGCTCGTGTAGATTAATTTGTTATGTATTTTTTAAAATTTTTTATTTTTAATTTTTGTGGGTACATAGTAGGTGTATATATTTGTTGGGTACATGAGATATTTTGATACAGACATATCTAATGTGTAATAATCACATCAGAGTAAATGGGGTATCTATCACCTCAAGCGTTTGTGTTTTGTGTTACAAGTAATCCGGTTATATACTCTTTTAGTTATTTTAAAATGCACAATTAAGTTATTATTGACTATATCATGTGGTTGTGCTATCAAATAGTAGATCTTATTCATTCATTCCTTCTATTTTGTGGTACCCATTAACCATCCCACCTCCTGCCTAAGCTCCCCACTACCCTTCCCAGCCTCTGATAACCATCCTTCTATTCTCTATGTCCATGAGTTCAATTGTTTTGATATTCAGATCTTACAAATAAGTGAGAACATGCGATGTGTGTCTTTCTGTGCCTGTCATGTGGATTAATTTGTATAATCCTTTTAGCAAGGCTATGTGATAGGTACTATTATTATTCACAGATGAGGAAGCAGCAGCATTGAGAAAAAAAGCATCTTGTCCAGAATCAAACAGCTAACAAGTGACAAAGCTGGGGTTTGAACCCAGGCATACTGCTTTCAGAACCAGACTTCTGATCCAACATTATCAAGAATACAAGGAAGAAAGCTGAATGGGGCAGCAAGAAGGCTCAGGACTAGACATAGAGCAGGATTTCCAAGGCCACCGTGGCAGGCAGGCACGAGAAGGTGTTCACCAGCCAAAGACCCTTCCTTGAGTACTTTTCCAGAGTGTTGACCCTAGGGAAGGGGGTCAGGGGCGGCTCAAGCTGCCCTCAGAGAAGTCTCACCACTCTGTCAGATCTTGAATCCATTTTTCTTGGATTTCCTATTTTGGTTGCTTCTTGGAGGGGCCCACTGAAGAAGGGCCTACACTCAGTGCCAGGGCCCTGGGAAGAAGATGTGGCTGGGATCCACTGGAAATCATTAAGGGACATTGGCAGGGCAGACTGAGGTGGGGAAGGATATGGAGAAGGCCCAGAACCCAAGGCAGTGGTGTGGCAAGTGGCCAGCCAGCAGGATCAGGGCTGATGGGACAAACATGGGGTCAGGTGGGGAGGAGGAACTGCTTGGCCCCAAGTGGAAAGCCTGCTCACTAAGTGGTCCTCCTCGAGGCTCAAGATCCAGGGAGCAAACGTCTGGAGAGAAGGCTGAGAGAGGAAACGGAGACTTGGCCTGGTAGATGGGAAAGGGGGCTGAAGGTCTTTTAGAAGCCAGGCCACTTGGCGGGTTAGGATACCCCATCCACACTCCGCTTTGCTGTATGTCTCCTGAGGACTCATTTAGCCTCTCTGGGATTTCCCAAAGCAACCCAGAAGGAATTAAAGAGAACTCAGTGGTGATAAGGGCTAAGATGTCCCCTCCCCCGCCCCAGCCCTACTGCCAGTGCCCACCATCCATACAATTCCTCTGCAGAAAGGCAAGCACAAGACTTGCCTTTGCTACTGCCATGAGCTCTGGAGAACTGTATCCGGTAAATGTTTCTTGACCTAGAAACCCAGGGAGGAGTGGGCAAGAGAGAGGCTGCTGCGTGGGCCAGAGGTCCAGCTAAGCTCCTCAGGCAGTTGGCTCAGAACTGGTACTGAGGGCACCTTGAGGAAAGGGGGCAGCACTAGCTGGCAAGTTAGTGGCAAACTGTTGACCTCAGGGAATCGATCTGGGGAGAAGGGCAGAAGCTCAGTTTCTGCCTGAACCCATCTAGAACTGCAAAGAGTTCCACTGAGTAGGGAGACTGTGGGACATCTCACCAGAGGCCACTGAGAACTAAGAGAGGTGCCAAGTAAAAGTGGGCTTTGTCCTAGGATTCCTCTAACCTCCTCAGCTGGTTCAAGATCCCAGGGACCTGCAAGCAGTCATGGGACCAGCACCCTGTGGTCCCTGATGTAGGCCTGACAGCACCTCTGATGGCCTTTAATAAGCAGGTGGCCATCAGAAGGAGATCCAGGGCCTTACTGAGCTGGGAGAATGGGCTGGAGTGACATTCAAGGTGTCAGAAATGTCATCTAGTTGCCACTAAGCCTTTGGGATGAATTTTCTGGGTCCCTGTCTCCTTTAATTTCACTCCTCTAACTCCACCAATGACCCACTCTCCTTATACTCCTTTGGTGACTCTTCATTCTCCCCAACGCTCCCCACTCTACCATTTTCTCATGCTACCTCCTTGCATACTGTCTTCACATCCCAGCATTGGGATCAGCCACATCGACGTGTGTATTTCCAATCCTTGCCCCACGCTCTGTCATCCCAAGTAGGCAGCCAAGAGCCAATTGGGTCCCTTTGAGCCCTGTGTGAACAGGGCAGGTATATTCTATGTCTCTCCATTTTAGCAGAGAGATGCCAACTTGGGCTACTGAAGGGGAGAAGAAGGGCAGAGAAAGAAGGAGACCAATGAAACAGGATAGAGCTGCTCAGCTGTACCCCAACTCTCAGCAACCTTAGCAACAAGGGCTCTCAGGCTTACAGGAGCACATGCTGGAAAGCATGTGAGCATAGAACAGGGCACTGCCAAGCACGGGCTGGCAGGCAGAAGGCAGATGGGCTCAGGATTCACCTTCCCTACAGCTCCCCCTACCCCCAACTTCCCATGAAAGAACTCTTGCTGGCCCAGGTCCCAAGGTCCAGGGAAGCTCTGGGCACTGGGAGGTAACTGCCAGAACACTCTGCTTTCCCCCATCTTTGTGTCTGTTGATCCTAATCCCCCCAGCTGCCCATCTAAGAGCCCTGCTGTACTCCTCACTCTCCCTTTCCCACCCTCACAACCTATCAATCATAAAATCACCAAACCTTGCCCATTTCAACTCTTAAACCTCACATCTTTCTTTCCCATTCTGTACCTTTCACTATCACTAACCTAATCTTCAAAACAGCAACACTATCTGTCCTTTGCTAAGTGCTTTAGATATGCCAGGTTCGATGATAACTATCTACATATATTTGCCTCATTTAACACCCCTACAACAACCCTCTGAGAGCTGTACTACTTTATCGGCTCTATTTTATAGATTAGGGCAACTGAGGCCCAGATAAATGAAGTCCCTTGTGCAAGGGCATTCAAACTCAGGCAGTCTGATCCCAGAGCCACACATGAAGTCACGGTGCTCTGGTGGCCCCTCCCTGAACACTGGTCTTACTGCCTTTCCTCCTCCCTCCTTACTGCTGCCAGGGTGGTTTCTCCAAAGCCCAGCTCTGATCGTGTCTGTTGGACTCCTGGCCCAGTGCCCTGTTCTGGATTTCCTTAGAGTGTCCGTGCATCCCTCCTTACTGCCATTGCCCCTTGTCCAGGCTGCCAGCATTTCTTGCCTTCCAACTTTTGCGTTCCACTATCAGCTGCTTGAGAACTAGGGCTGCCTCTGTCCTGTTCACCAACAAAATATCCATCACACAGATGAGCTGGATAAAAATTCACTGAGTCAACAGATGGAAGAACAGACTCCCTGTTCTCCCATCCAATACCTTTACCACACTATTGCCAAAGGGATCTTTCCAACTGTAGCCCTGAGCACGTCGTTCCTCTGCTGGAGATCCATCACTGACAAATGTGACCCACAGATTCTACTTCTAGGAATTTATCCTATTGCTATAAACGCAAATAGACAGATGCCGTATGCACAGATTATTTATTGCCCCCATTGTAATCCCAAATGATTGGAAATAACCTAAATGTCCATCAGTTGGAGATGGATTACCTGTTGGACATGAAAAGAGAATGAAGTTCTAGATCCTTGAGGAATCACCACACTGTCATCCACAATGTTTGAACTAATTTACACTCCCACCAACAGAGTAAAAGTGTTCCTATTTCTCCACATCCTCTCCAGCATCTGTTGTTTCCTGACTTTTTAATGATCACCATTCTAACTGGCACAAGATGGTATCTCACTGTGGTTTCTTTTTTTTTTTTTTTGAGCCGGAGTCTTGCTCTGTCACCCGGGCTGGAGTGCAGTGGCCGGATCTCAGCTCACTGCAAGCTCCGCCTCCCGGGTTTACGCCATTCTGCCTCAGCCTCCCGAGTAGCTGGGACTACAGGCACCAGCCACCTTGCCTGGCTAGCTTTTTGTATTTTTTAGTAGAGACGGGGTTTCACCGTGTTAGCCAGGATGGTCTTGAACTCCTGACCTCGTGATCTGCCCATCTCGGCCTCCCAAAGTGCTGGGATTACAGGCTTGAGCCACCGCGCCCGGCCCTCACTGTGGTTTCTATTTGCATTTCTCTAATGACCAGTGATGATGAGCTTTTTTTCATATGTTTGTGGGCCACATAAATGTCTTATTTTGAGAAGTGTCTGTTCATATCCTTTGCCCAGTTTTTGATGGGGTTGTTTTTTTTTTTTTTTTCTTGTAAATTTGTTTAAGTTCCTTGTAGATGCTGGATATTAGCCCTTTGTCAGATGGGTAATTGCAAAAATTTTCTCCCATTCTGTAGGTTGTCTGTTCACTCTGATGATAGTTTCTTTTGCTGTGCAGAAGCTCTTTAGTTTAATTAGATCACATTTGTCAATTCTGGCTTTTGTTGCCATTGCTTTTGGTGTTTTAGTCGTGAAGTATTTGCCCATGCCTATGTCCTGAATGGTATTGCCTAGGTTTTCCTCTAGGGTTTTTATGGTTTTAGGTCTTAGTTTAAGTCTTTAATCCATCTTGAGTTAATTTTTGTATAAAGTGTAAGAAAGGGGTCCAGTTTCAGTTTTCTGCCTATGGCTAGCCAGTTTCCCCAACACCATTTATTAAATAGGGAATCCTTTCCTCATTGCTTGTTTTTGTCAGGTTTGTCAAAGATCAGATGGTTGTAGATGTGTGGCGTTATTTCTGAGTCTTCTGTTCTGCTCCATTGGTCTATATCTCTGTTTTGGTACCAGTACCATGCTCTTTTGGTTACTGTAACCTTGTAGTATAGTTTAAAGTCAGGTAGCGTGATGCCTCAAGCTTTGTTCTTTTTATTTAGGATCGTCTTGGCTATAAAGGCTCTTTTTTGGTTCCATATGAAACTAAAAGTAGTTTTAGTTTCTGTGAAGAAAGTCAATGGTAGCTTGATGGGAATAGCATTGAATCTATAAATTACTTTGAACATTATGGCCATTTTCATGATATTAATTCTTCCTATCCATGAGCATGGAATGTTTTTCCATTTGTTTGTGCCCTCTCTTATTTCCTTGAGCAATGGTTTGTAGTTCTCCTTGAAGAGGTCCTTAACATCCCTAGAACCAGAAATACCATTTGACCCAGCAATCCCATTACTGGGTATATACTCAAAGGATTATAAATCATTCCACTATAAAGACACGTGCACATGTATGTTTATTGTAGCACTATTTGCAATGGCAAAGACTTGGAGCCAACCCAAATGCCCATCAATGATAGACTGGGTAAAGAAAATGTGGCACATATACACCATGGAATACTATGAAGCCATAAAAAAGGATGAGTTCATGTCCTTTGCAGGGACATGGATGAAGCTGGAAACCATCATTCTCAGAAAACTAACACAGGAACAGAAAACCCAACACCACACGTTCTCACTCACAAGTGGGAGTTGAACAATGAGAGCACATGGACATAGGGAAACATCACACACTGGGGCCTCTCAGGGGGTGGGGGGGTGGGGAGAAATAGCATTAGGAGAAATACCGAATGTAGATGACCGGTTGATGGGTGCAGCAAACCACCACGGCACATGTATACCTATGTAACAAACCTGCACATTCTGCACATGTATCCCAGAAGTTAAAGTATAATAATAATATAAAAAAGAATGAGGAAGCACTTTATATACCGACATGAAACAATCCGTAAATGTAATATTTGGTGAAAAAGCAAAGTGCAGAACAGTGGCTTTGGCATTTATATAAAATAAAGTAGGAAAAGTATATATAAATGCATTTGCGGGATTCCCAGGCAAGGTGACCAAATAGGGACAGCTTCGATCTGTAGCTCCCAGTGAGACCAATGCAGAAGGCAGGTGATTTCTGCATTTCCAACTGAGGTACCCAGTTCATCTCACTGGGACTGGTTAGACAGTGGGTGCAGTCCACGGAGGGTGAGCAGAAGCAGGGTAGGGCATTGCCTCACCCAGGAAGTGCAAGGGATCAGGGAACTCCCTCCCCAAGCCAAGGGAAGTCATGAGGGACCATGCTGTAAGGGACAGTGCTATCCAGCCCAGATACGACGCTTTCCCCATGGTCTTCACAACCCATAGACCAGTAGATTCCCTCAGGTACCTACGCCACCAGGGCCCTGGGTTTCAAGCACAAAACTGGGCAGCCATTTGGGCAGACACCAAGCTAGCTGCAGGAGTTTTGTTTCATACCCCAGTGGCACCCAGAATGCTAGCGAGACAGAACCGTTCATTCCCTTGGAAAGGGGGCTAAAGCCAGGGAGCCAGGTAGTCTTGCTCAGTGGATCACACCCACATGGAGCCCAGCAAGCTAAGATCCACTGGCTTGAAATTCTTCCTGCCAGCACAGCAGTCTGAAGTTAACCTGGGACGCTCGAGCTTGGTGGGGTAAGGGGTGTCCAGCATTACTAAGGCTTCAGTAGACAGTTTTCCTCCCATAGTGCAAACAAAGTCGCCAGGAAGTCCAGACTGGGCAGAGCCCACCACAGCACTGCAAAGCTGCTGTAGACAGACTGCCTCTCTATATTCCTCCTCTCTGGGCAGGGAATCTCTGAAAGAAAGGCAGCAGCCCCAGTCAGGGGCTTATAGATAAAACTCCCATCTCCCTGGGACAGAGCACTTGGGGCAAGGAAGGGGCAGCTGTGGATGCAGCTTCGGCAGACTTAAACATTCCTGCCTGCTGGCTCTGAAGAAAGCAGCAGATCTCCCAGCACAATGCTCGAGCTCTGCTAAGGCACAGACTGCCTCCTCAAGTGAGTCCTTGACACCTATGCCTCCTGACTGAAAGGCACCTCCTAGCAGGGGTCAACAAAAACCCCATACAGGAGAGCTCCGGCTGGCATCTGGCAGGTGCCCCTCCAGGATGAAGCTTCCAGAGGAAGCAGCAGGCAGCAACCTTTGCTGTTCTGTAGCCTCCGCTGGTGATACCCAGGCAAACAGGGTCTGGAGTGGATCCCAGTAAACTCCAGCAGATCTGCAGAAGAGAGGCCTGACTGTTAGAAAGAAAACTAACAAACAAAAAGCAATAGCATCAACATCAACAAAAAGGATGACCATGCAAAAACTCCATTTGAAGGTCACTAACAACAAAGACCAAAGGTAGATAAATCAATGAAGATGAGTAAAAGCCAGCACAGAAAGGCTGAAAATTCCAAAAACCAGAATGCCTCTTCTCTTCCAAAGGATCACAACTCCTCACCAGCAAGGGAACAAAACTGGTTGGAGAATGAGTTTGACAAATTGACAGAAGTAGGCTTCAGAAAGTGGGTAATAGCAAACTCCTCTGAGCTAAAGGAGCACGATCTAACCCAATGCAAGGAAGCTAAGAACCTTGATAAAAGCTTGGAGGAATTGCTAACTAGAATAACCAGTGTAGAGAAGAACATAAATGGCCTGATGGAGCTGAAAAACACAGCACAAGAACTTCATGAAGCATACACAAATATCAATAGCCAAATCAATCAAGCAGAAGAAAGGTTATCAGATATTGAAGATCAACTTAATGAAATAAAGCATGAAGACTGGATTAGAGAAAAAAGAATGAAAAGGAACAAAAAAAGCTTCCAAGAAATATGGGACTATGTGAAAAGACCAAACCTTTATTTGATTGGTTTACCTGAAAGTGACGGGGAGAATGGAAATAAGTTGGAAAACACACTTCAGGATATTATCCAGGAGAACTTCTCTAACATAGCAAGACAGGCCAACATTCAAATTCAGGAAACACAGAGAACACCACAAAGATGCTCCTCAAGAAGAGGAAGCCCAAGACACAGAAACATCAGATTCATCAAGATGGAAATGAAGGAAAAAATATTAAGGGCAGCCAGAGAGAAAGGTTGGGTTGCCCACAAAGGGAAGCTCATCAGACTAACAGTGGATCTCTCCACAGAAACACTACAAGCCAGAAGAGAGTGAGGGCCAATATTCAACATTCTTAAAGAAAATAATTTTCAACCCAGAATTTCATGTCCAGCTAAACTAAACTTCATAAGTGAAGGAGAAATAAAAGCCTTTACAGACAAGCAAATGCTGAGGGATTTTGTCATGACCAGGCCTGCATTACAAGAGCTCCTGAAGGAAGCACTAAATATGGAAAGGAAAAACTGGTATGAGCCACTGCAAAAACAAACCAAAACATAAAGATCATCGACACGATGAAGAAACTGTATCAACTAAAGGGCAAAATAACCAGCTAGCATCATAATGACAGGATCAAATTCACACATAACAATATTAACCTTAAATGTAAAAGGGCTAAAAGGCCAAATTAAAAGGCACAGACTGGGAAATTGGATAAACAGTCAAGATCCATCAGTGTGCTGTATTCAGGAGACCCATCTCACGTGCAAAGACACACATAGATTCAAAATAAAGGGATGGAGGAAGATTTACCAAGCAAATGAAAAGCACCAAAAAGCAAGGATAGCAATCCTAGTTTTTAGACTTTAAACCAACAAAGATCAAAAAAGACAAAGAAGGGGCATTCCATAATGGTAAAGGAATCAATGCAACAAGAAGAGCTAACTGTCCTAAATATATATGCACCCAATACAGGAGCACCCAGATTCATAAAGCAAGTTCTTAGAGACCTACAAAGAGACTTAGACTCCCACACAGTAATAGTGGGAGACTTTAACACCCCACTATCAATATTAGACAGATGAATGAGATGGAAAATTAACAAGGATATTCAGGACTTGAACTCAGCTCTGGACCAAGTGAACCTGATAGACATCTACAGAGCTCTCCACCCCAAATCAACAGAATATACATTCTTCTCAGCACCACATCACAC
>NW_012115333.1:2648328-2649821 GCF_000951035.1 Colobus angolensis palliatus | reverse complement strand
ACCACATAATTGGAAGTAAAACTCTCCTCAGCAAATGCCAAAGAACAGAAACCATAACAAACAGTCTCTCAGACCACAGTGCAATCAAATTAGAACTCAGGATTAAAACCCTCAC
The DNA here is from genome assembly GCF_000951035.1 of Colobus angolensis palliatus. NCBI lineage: Eukaryota > Metazoa > Chordata > Mammalia > Primates > Cercopithecidae > Colobus > Colobus angolensis. Next base: position 2,649,706 of record NW_012115333.1, on the reverse strand, counting down.
TCAAATCCACACAACTACATGGAAACTGAACAACCTGCTCCTGAATGACTACTGGGTAAATAATGAAATTAAGATAGAAATAAATAAGTTCTTTGAAACCAATGAGAACAAAGACACAATGTACCAGAATCTCTGGGAAACAGCTAAAGCAGTGTTTGGGGGAAAACTTATAGCTTTAAATGCCCACAAGAGAAAGCAGGAAAGATCTAAAATCAACACCCTAACATCACAATTAAAAGAACTAGAGAAGCAAGGGCAAACAAATTCAAAAGTTAGCAGAAGACAAGAAATAACTAAGATCAGAGCAGAACTGAAGGAGATGGAGACACAAAAAACCCTTCAAAAAGATCAATGAATCCAAGAGCTGGTTTTTTGAAAAGATTAACAAAATAGAGAGACTGCTAACCAGTCTAATAAAGAAGAAAAGAGAGGGCTGGGCACAGTGGCTTACGCCTATAATCCCAGCAATTTGGGAGGCTGAGGTGGCTTGATTACCTGAGGTCAGGAATTCAAAACCAGCAGGGCCAACATGGTGAAACCCTGTCTCTACTAAAAATACAAAAAATTAGCCAGGTGTGGTGGTGCATGCCTGTAATTCCAGGTACTCAGGAAGCTGAGGCAGGAGAATTGCTTGAACCTTGGAGGCAGAGGTTGCAGTGAGCTGAGTTTGTGCCATTGCACTCCAGCCTGGGCAACAAGAGTGAAACTCTGCCAAAAAAAAAAGAAAGAAAGAAAAGAAAAGAGAAGCATCAAATAGACACAATAAAAAATAATAAAGGGGAGATCACCCCCAATCCCACAGAAATACAAACTACCACTATCATCAGAGAATACTATAAACACCTCTACACAAATAAACTAGAAAATCTAGAAGAAACGAATAAATTCCTGGACACATACACCCTCCCAAGACTAAACCAGGAAGAAGTTGAATCCCTGAATAGCCCAAGAACAAGTTCTGAAATTGAGGGAATAATTAATAGCCTACCAACCCAAAAAAGCCCAGGAAGAGACAGATTCACAGCCAAATTCTACCAGAGGTACAAAGAGGAGCTGGTACAATTCCTTCTGAAACTATTCCAAACAATAGAAAAAGAGGGACTCCTCCCTGACTCATTTTATGAGGCCAGCATCATCCTGATAACAAAACCTGGCAGAGACACAGCAAAAAAAAGAAAATTTCAGGCCAACATCCCTGATGAACATCGGTGTGAAAATCCTCAATAAAATACTGGCAAACCGAATCCAGCAGCACATCAAAAAGCTTATCCACCATGATCAAGTTGGCTTCATCCCTGGGATGCAAGGCTGGTTTAACATACGCAAATCAATAAACGTAATCCATCACTTAAACAGAACCAATGACAAAAGCCACATG
>NW_012115333.1:2630133-2640653 GCF_000951035.1 Colobus angolensis palliatus | reverse complement strand
CTGACAAAAACAAACAATGAGGAAAGGATTCCCTATTTAATAAATGGTGTTGGGGAAACTGGCTAGCCATAGGCAGAAAACTGAAACTGGACCCCTTCCTTACACCTTATACAAAAATTAACTCAAGATGGATTAAAGACTTAAACTAAGACCTAAAACCATAAAAACCCTGGAAGAAAATCTAAGCAATACCATTCAGGACATAGGCATGGGCAAAGACGTCATGACTAAAACACCAAAAGCAATGGCAAACAAAAGCCAGAATTGACAAATGTGATCTAATTAAACTAAAGAACTTCTGCATAGCAAAAGGAACTATCAGAGTGAACAGACAACCTACAGAATGGGAGAAAATTTTTGCAATCTACCCATCTAACAAAGGGCTAATATTCTGTATCTACAAGGAACTTAAACAAATTTACAAGAAAAAAAACAAACAACCGCATCAAAAAGTGGGCAAAGGATATGAACAGACACTTTCAAAAGAAGACATGTATGTGGCCAAACATATGAAAAAAAGCTCATCATCACTGGTCATTAGAGAAATGCAAATGAAAACCACAATGAGATACCATCTCATGCCAGATAGAATGGTGATCATTAAAAAGTCAGGAAACAACAGATGCTGGAGAGGATGTGGAGAAATAGAAATGCTTTTACACTGTTGGTAGGAGTGTAAATCAGTTCAGCCATTGTGGAAGACAGTGTGGTGATTCCTCAAAGATCTAGAACTAGAAATACCATTTGACCCAGCAATTCCATTACTGGGTATATACCCAAAGGATTATAAATCATTCTACTATAAAGACACGTGCACACATATGTTTATTGCAGCACTTTTCACAATGGCAAAGACTTGGAACCAACCCAAATGCTCATCAATGTTAGACTGGATAAAGAAAATGTGGCACATGTACACCACGGAATACTATGCAACCATAAAAAAGAATGAGTTCATATTTCTTTCAAGGACATGGATGAAGCTGGAAACCATGATTCTCAGCCGAACTGCACAGGAACAGAAAACCAAACACTACATGTTGTCACTCATAAGTGGGAGTTGAGCAATGAGAATACATGGACACAGGGAGGGAAATATCACACACCAGGACCTGTCAAGGGATGGGAGGCTAGGGGAGGGATAGCATTAGGAGAAATACCTAATGTAGATGACAGGTTGATGGGTGCAGCAAACCACCATGGCACGTGTATACCTATGTAACAAACCTGTAGGTTTTGCACATGTATCCCAGAACTTAAAGTATAATTTAAAAATGCATTTGCTGTGTATGTTAACCTACTTGTCTCTTCTATTTTTAAATTTTTGAACTGTGTGAATTTATTACCTACTGAAAAATATAAACTTCATTATTTAAAATCTAATAATGTGAATGACAATTTTTATTTACACAAACAAAACAAGGTCTCCTCATCTGTCACACACCTAACCTTGGCCATGCTGTTTCCTCAACCCGTAAACTGCCCTTCCCCTTCCTTCTAGCTTCTCTGAATGGCTACATTTGTGCTGCCCATTCTGGTGGGTACGAGCTGCACAGGGATATTAAGCACTTGAAATGTGACTAGTCCAAATTGAGATGCACTGTAAGTGTAAAATCCACACCAGAATTTGAAGACTCAGTATGAAAAAAGAATGTCAAATAGCTGCATAATTTTATGATCTTCATTATATGTTAAAATGAGAATATTTTAGGCATGTTGAGTTTTAAAAGATATAATTAAAATTAACTTCAGCTTCCTTCTACTTTTTAAATATGGCTGCTACGCCAGATGCAGTGGCTCACAGTTGTAATCCCAGCACTTTGTTGGGAAGCTGAGGTGGGTGGATCACTTGAGCCCAGGGGTTCAAGACCAGCCTGGGCAACACAGCAAAACCTCATCTCTACAAGATAGAAAGTGAAGATTATTTGGGCATGGTGGCACACACCTATAGTCCCAGCTACTTGGGAGGTTGAGGCAGGAGTATTGCATGAGCCTGGGAGAACGAGGCTGCAGTGAGCTGTGATCATGTCACTGTATTCCAGCCCAAGCAACAAAGCGAAGCCCTGTCTCTGCAAAAAAAAAAAATATATATATATATATATGTGTGTGTGTGTGTGTGTGTGTGTGTGTGTGTATACATACACACACACACACACAAAAGAAACATACACACACACACACACACACACACAAAAGAAACATATGGCTGGGTGCGGTGGCTCATGCCTGTAATCCCAGCACTTTGGGAGGCCGAGTTGGGTGGATCACCAGAGGTCATGAGTTTGATACCAGCCTGGCCAACATGGTGAAACCCCATCTCTACTAAAAATATAAAAATTAGCTGGGCACGGTGGCAGATATCCCAGCTACCTGGGCAGCTGAGACAGGAGAATCACTTGAACCCAGGAGGCAGAGGTTGCAGTGAGCCAAGATTGTGCTATTGCATTCCAGCCTGGGCAACAGAGCGAGACTCTGTCTCAAAACAAAACAAAACAAAAACAAAAACAAACAAACAAAAAACATATCTCACAGGGTTTCTGTGAGAATTAAATGAACAAGTGCACATGAATCATTTCATGGTATGCTTACAGTAAGTGCTCATTAAATACTGGCAGCTATATTATTACTGTGTGCCAAGCACTGTGCTAGTCATGTTACACACGTATTCCAATCATCACAATTATGTCATGGCAAGCATGTATTACCACCCTCATATGAAGGATGCAGAAATTTAGTCCAGAGAGACCCCACATTGATATAGGTCTCTACAGACAGAGCTGACATTGGCTCGTTCAGTTCCTGCCCCTTCCCCCTTTGACATGCCTTGATCCATTCAAAGGACTTCTGGTCATCTTCAGGGCAGAAGTCTCAACCACTGCTTCCCCTGAGTGCCAGTGAGGTTCAAGGAGTTGTTATAGGCCTTCTTCTAGGAAATGTACCTTGACACCGGCCTGGCATGGAGTCTCCAGCCAGCTCTTTAGAATGGAGGCTGGATCTCAGGTTCAGAGTCAACCCCAGAGCAAGGACCATAGAGTCAATGGCCACTGGGTCATGCTACCTGAGAAAGCACATGTTCTTGAAGCCAACTCTGAGTTCAGATAGCTAAAGATTCATCCAAAGCATTTACTGGATACCAGGGACTGCTCTAGGTGACTTTACATGCCTCATCTCAATGAATTATCACAATGAGGTAGGCTTTACTTCCCCAATTTATAGGTAGGGGACCTGAGGCTCAAAGAGGTGACTTACCTATCTGGAGCAAGAAATCAAACACAGGCCCCATTTGCTCACCAACTCTATTAATTCATATTTCTTAGTCTTTCATTCATTAATCACCAATTAGGTACTGAGGACACAATGTAAATTAATTTCTGTTATAGAAACAAGACTGGGGGAGAACTGAGAAGGAAGAAACCCAATGACAGCTGGGAGGGGTGTGTGTGTGTGTGTGAAGTGTGTGTGTGTTACGGGAGCATTGGCAGACAGTGGATGTCTCTGAGACAAAGTGTTTATTGAAGAATAAACACAATTTCACTGGGGGTGGGGAAGGGAGAAGGGGAAGATGTTTTAGGGGAGGGAATAGCTTGGGCGGGGCTGTCAGAATGCAGTGTGTTTTGTGGCTGATGAGAGACAAGATGGTATGTGGTGGGGCCTGTAGAGGACATGGGGGACAGTGCAGGAGGTGGACCTGCAACCTGTATCTTACATGTCTTGTATGCCAGTGCAAGGTGTCTGAACTGAACTTGATGGGCCTGGGGAGCCACAGAGGATTTTATGCATGGTCAGTTTGCTTTGTAGAAAGACCACTCTGACAGCAGGCTGGAGTGCAGATCTAGGAGGCTGAACTGGAGGCAGAAACCCAGACAGAAAACCTTGGGAATAGGTCAGGGAAGGTGATAGATAAACTACAGTTGTGGCCCTGGGGACAGCAAAGAGGGGAAAAATCTCCCAAGAATTGTAGTTAGTAGATGGAACAGGAAGGATTAAAGGCAGAGGATGGGTGGAGGTCAAGGCTGATTCCTAGGCTCTGGGTTGGGCATCTCGTTAGATGAGGTTGCCAGGCCCTGAGTCAGGAAGCAACACAGAGGAGGAGCAAATGTAGGGCATATTGAGTTTCAGGACATCCAGGTATGGAATGGCTACATTTGGAGCCCAGCAGTGAGGTCTGGGCTGGAGAGAGATTTGAGAACCCTTGGCTGCTTTCTTGATTCTTGGTCTCATGCTCCTCCTATTCTGTGCAACTGACGTCAAATATCTTCTGAAAATGGACGGTCCTGGTGACACAGCAGAGAAACCCCCATTGGATTTGGGATCTAAGAGCAGTCCAGCCGGGAGGCAGTGGGGTTTCTGCAGGGTTCATGCAAATGCAGCAAGACTCAGAGAGCTGGACTGAATGGAAAGCCAAGATCACCTCATCCAGCTTGGTTCTAAGCAGAATTCCCCCTAAATCCTAATTTCCATGAGAGCCCTCCCCCTCCCCCATCATACCCAGTCAGGGAAAGAGCTGGAAGAACTCTGAGTAGTGCTAGGAGAGGACCAACCGGAGCGTGATTTGCATATAATTTGCATAAGACAATCTGTTCTCTGGTAATTTTCAAGTGAAAATGTTATCATCCTTCCCGGAGGGTTACCGCTGCGTGATTTTTCTTCCCTTTGTTCTTCCGCACACATACACTGCCCCGGGTCTGCCCTCGAGGAAGGCTTAATGGAGAGGAGGGGCCAGAGAGGGGCTGGGAAAGTAGGGTCTGTAGCGTCCGGGTCTGTGCTCAGTCTGGGGCTCCCTTCCCAGGGCACAGTGTAGACCCATGTTTCTACTGAACCCCCTTAGGGCTCTTCAGAGCCTCCCACCCCCCACCAGGCCTAGGCTGCTGCCTGCCTCCCCCGACCCCCGGCTGCTGCCGTGCTCTGGGGCCTCCCTTGGGGCCCAGCTGCTCCATGGGGCCCAGGCAGCTCACAGCACAGGCCTGGCTCAGGGGACGTTTTCTAATAGGCGGATAATTGCCTCTGTTAATTGCAATTTGATTTTAGCAATTTTTCTCTAAGAGCCTAGAGGCCTCAGGCCCAGATATGGAAAGGAGGTGCATGGGTGGAGCCTCCAAGCTAGGGTCTGACTGCTCAGAACTTACCACCTGCTGGGTCTCCCCTAGGCTCTGCCCCTGCCGGGCAGGGGACTGAAGCCTGCACTGCATCTCACCCCACAGCCTCAGCTCCGCAAGAAGGACATGCTGCAGATGGCTCCGAGCAACACCAGCCCTGAGGGAGTAGTTTGGTGGAAGCCTCTGGAAGGGGTCAGTTGGCAGACACCCCAGGGGCAGAGCAGGAGCCCCACTGCAAAGCCTGGAGAGCTTTCAGCTGGAGCCAAGAGACTGCAGGAGTTCTCTCCCATGGCCATCCTTGTTCCTCAGACCCTTTCCTGGGACTGCCAGTCTCCCCTCCCAGTTACCAGCCAGCCTTGTCTTCCAAGGTCCCTCAGAGCATGGTTTTGGAGCCCAGACACCTGATAGACCTAAAGCAGGTTCCTCTATTTCTCTGTGCTTCAACTCCGTGGTCTTAAAGTGGGGAAATAATAGTATCTCCATGGTAGTGATCGAAGCAGTTAATGTGAGCCAAGTTCTTCACCCAGTGCCTGGCACATATTAACTTCTCTATAAATGGTAGCTGTATTCTGGCTTTTACCATAATCCACATCTTGGGATGCCCTGGACTGGCCTCTAGTCCTGAAGCCTATGACCATATGGGTCTTCAGGGGCCAAGATGGAATCATGTGGGAGAAAAGTGCCTTAAGGTGAGCGTCCCTAGATGAAGCAGGGTCTGCCCGGGACAGGGCTGGGAGCTAGGAGGGAGAAGCTGCAGCCTGAAGTCTCCAGAGTGGAAGTTCATCGATTTGAAGCTGGGTGCTTCAGGATGAAGAGTAAATTATGCCTCTTGCCCATCCACTCTCCTTCACCTCTTCCTACCCATCTTAACTGGCCATTCCTCCACTAAAGAGGACTTCTTGGAGGAAGAGGCCTCCAGGGAAGGGAGAGGTTTGTGGAGCTGCGTTGCTTCCTTGGAAAGGCATGTAGGCCAGATTCCTTTTCCTCTTGTTAACCGTGAGCCTTGGGCCTCTGACTCTACCTCTCCCAGCCTTAGTTTGCCCCTCTGTACCAAAGAAGCTACTCTATGTCCCACATGGGGTGGCTATGGGGAGCAGCTAGAATAACGCGTGGCCGCCTCTAAGTAGGTGCTTCGTAAATAGCCATTTCCTCCCCTGCTCCCTCCTCTTCCTTCACGTGTAAGGGGAGCAATTCTCTCCCTGTGTTTATGCTTGTGCTGCCTGCCTCTCCCCACCCAATTCCTCAGCATGGAGGTGTCGGCCACTGCCTTCCTTCCCACTGCACACAGGCCTTCTCTGTTGCTGGCAAGGAGGGGGGAGGTGGAGGCAGGCAGTGGTTTGGGGCCCAGGGAGAGTGTCTCGGCGCCTACCCACCACCTCTGGCCTGCCACTCCAGGCAGCATGCTAATTAAGCCTGGAGGACCCACAGAACAAAATTGCAGGCCCCCTGCCTCAGCCCAGCCCCCAGTGGCCTAGTGGGGAAATCTGGCAGCACAGACAGGCCCTTTGCTTTGGGCTTGGCGGAGGTTGGGTAGAGCTGGGCTGGGCAGTGGCCCAGAGAGGAAACAGAGGAGGGATTGGCCTGGGTCTCAGGGAGCCTGGACTCTTAGGCAGGGCAGGAACCAAGAGATGTGAGGAGAAGGCCACAATTTCTGCTTGGTCCTGGGCCATGCTGGGCCTGGTCTGGCCCGACCCTGCCTGTAAAGGAGGTGTTGACAGAATGATGGGGTGGGAGGTCCCCAGATGGGGGCACTGCAGGGCCAGCATGCTGGGAGGTGACTGCCTGGTACCTTTTCCTGGGGCTTCTGGACTCTACTACCCACTATAAATTTGTGTAACTCAGGGGAAAGTCCCTTTACTTCCCTGAGCCTCAGTTTCCTCTTCTCTCAAATGGGGCTGATGATCAATATGTAATGAAAACATGCATGGAAATGAGGTATGCTAGATTCAGGAGAGTGGTTATGCCTGGGGAGGGTGAGAGGAAGGGAAATGGGCCAGGGCAGGAGTATATAAGGACCCTTATCTCTACTGTATTGCTTTATTCCTAAAACAAGGCGTGAAGCAAATGTGGAATACTGTTAAGATTTCACAAAACTGGGAGATAGGTACACAGGTGTCTGTTAAAGTATTTTTTTCTTGTGTCTTGTCTGTGTGTCTGAAATGTTTCATAATCAAACAAATGTCCAGTGACAGCATCACATGCAGGATTTGAAATGTGCTGAACCTCAGGAATCCCTTACAAGAGTGAAGCAGATGTGCCCTGGGAAACAAACTCCAGTGTTGACCGGGACCTCGAAGCCAAAGGCATGTGGAAATCCATGCATTTTAGATTAAGTGAGTAGGAGAAAACAATCTCAAAATTCACATCCTCTTTCTGGGACCAGTGGTTTCCAATAGACATGTACACCTAACTAAGGAGTCAATTAAGCATTATAAGTAGAATCAACAAGTTGGCATGGCAACTGTGGCACATATGAGGCAGCCACCTCTGTCTCCTCTGCCATGAAGTGCTGGAGTATTGGGTCAAACCTGATTCCAGTGACCACCTAGATCACTGGTTCTCAGCTCTGGCTTCACATGAGAATCACCTGGGGAGCTTTTAAAACATACGAATGTCCAGGCCCCATACCCAGGGACTCTGACTTAATTGGTATTGGGTGGTGCCTGAACATTCGTATGTTTTAAAAGCTCCCCAGATGATTCTCCTGTGTAGCCAAGGCTGCGAACCACTGGGCTACAGCCAGCAAGGCTGTTCCCAGCACCCCTCAGCCTCTCCCTCGTACCTGCTTTGAGAGAAGGCCCTGGAACCAAACACAAGCCGTCATCCTTCTCGGGCCAAAGCTATGTGATCTTTCACCTTCAGAACACATTGCTCGGAATCCCTGACTCCTCCTTCAACCTACAGAGGACTGCTGGCTTTTAAGGAGGGTGAGGAGGTGAAGAGGAATCGTCTCCCACCGTGAGGCTGAGTGAGGTCGTAATTAGAAATCATCCACCCCATTGGCTACTTCTCCACTTGCATCTCCTGGGCCTCTGGCCCTGGTGGACGCAGCAAACTCCTTCCTGAAACTCCTCTGTTGGCTTTCATGAAGACTTATTCTTCTGATTCTCCTCTGATCTCTCTGCCAATGCCCTCTACCAACACACACACACACACACACACACACACACACACACACACACACACTTCTCTGCTTCCTCCTCTTCTGTTCACCCACGCCACCTCGAGGTTTTGACTTTGGCACAAAACTTCTGTCTTAAGACACTCTCTGCTCCCTCAGTCACACTGCTACCCTCTTAAAAGAGGCTTTTCTCTTTTCTTTTTTGAGACAGAGTCTCGCTCTGTTGCCCAGGCTGGAGTGCAGTGGCATGATCTCGGCTCACTGCAACCTCCAAAAGGAGGCTTTGCAAATTTCTTCCCAGCCCCATCCTCTTTGCCAAACTCCAGTCTCACATCCCCAACTGGGAGACACCTGGAATTCTCTCTAGCACCTCAAATTTAACATGGCTAAGCTAGATTCATCTTGTCTTCCATGTGCCCTCCACCAGCCATCTGGTCCAATTACTGCTCATGGTACCACTGTTCACTCAGCTCAGCAAGCTTCAGTCACCACAAATGCTCCCTGTCCCTGCTTTCCCCTTACACATCCTCCAGCCAGTGGGTCACTCTCCAGACTGTTGAGTCTCCTCTGGTCATGTCCTCTGCACCTCAGGATTTTCCTCCACCTCTATACTTCCCACTCCTGCTTCAGTTGAGACCATCTCATCCCTGCTGAAACCATCACAACTGCTGCCTCCGCAGTGGCGCTCCTCCCTCTCGACATGCCTCCCCATTGCCTGTCGGTAAAGTCACAATTCTTCAGCATAGGAGACAAGATCCTGTGCAGTCAGTCTGCAACTGCCCTTTCTAACCCTCTCCCCATAGCTTCCGCAGGAAATCTTCCTCTCCTGGCAGGCTGCTACCATTTGACATGCCTTGAGCATCCAGGGTTCCACACTGTCCTCCAACAGTCTCGGTCTGCATGGAGGTCACAAAAAAATTATTGGCGTGCAGAGGCTGGGTAGGGAAGGGAAGTGAGGGATGTGAACTGAGTTGGAAATGCAATCAGGAGTAGCGCAGAGTGTGGAGAATGGGAGTGGCATGCCTCATTTACAAGTGGTGACATTCTTCAATTCCCACCAATCATGCCCATGCAGGAATGAGGGCCCGTCTTAGTTTCTTCAGACTGCTGTGACAGAATACCATAGACTTATGGTATTTTATGTTTATAAGGTGGCTTATAAACAATGGAAATGTATTTCTCACAATTCTGGAGGTTGGGAAGTCCAAGATCAAGGTGCTGGCAGATTTGGTTTCTGGTGAGGGCCTGCTTCCCAGATGGCCATCTTCTCACTGTAACCTCAATAGCAAAAAGGACAAGGGTGTCTCCAGAGTCTCTTTTAGAAGGACACTAATCTCATTCATGAGGACTGCACTCCCATGACCTGATCAGCTCCCAAAGACCCTACTTTGTAATACCATCACCTAGGGGGCTACGAGTTCAATGTATGAATTTTGGGGGGAATACAAACATTCAGATTATAACAGGGCCCAATGTTGCCAGATCCTCTAATTTATCCAGAGAAGCCAGAAATCCAAAACCTGAAGGTAAAATCTCTAGATTTTTTTAAATGCCAAATCATTCAGATTTTTGTAAAATTTTGAGCTGGGTCACAAAAAAACACATCTGCCATCAGGTGCTGCTCATTGACTCCAGTCTTGCGATATCCAGGCTCATTCCACACCCAGCCCTGCTTGGAGTAGCGCCCTCCTACCGCTCCTGTCTCAAGCCTCCCCAGTCTTCAAGGCCCAGGTAAGGTACAACCTAGCTGGTGAAGCCCTCCCTGGCCCAGTCCTCTCCAACTTCCTGTGACCTTTAGCCTTCAACTTCATGTACCTGGCACCCCAGCTAGGGTGCTTAGGGAGGCAGCAGAGCACCAAGGTTAGAGGTCAGAAGTGTGGAATTGTAATTAGGCTCCTTGGATTTGAATGTTGGCTTAGCGATTTATTAGCTGTGTGACCCTAGGCAAGTTTTTTACCTTCCTGTGACCCATTTTCTTTTTCATGGAGTTGTTATAAGGATTAAATGGGATAATCTATGAAAAGCGCTTGGGGCCGTGTGTGGGCCCACGCCTGTAATCCCAGCACCTTGGGAGGCCGAGATGGGTGGATCACCTGAGGTCAGGAATTCAAGGCCAGCCTGGCCAACATGGTGAAACCCTGTCTCTACTACAAATACAAAAATTAACCAGGCGTGGCGGCACACGCCTGTAATCCCAGGTACTCAGGAGGCTGAGGCAGGAGAATCACTGGAACCCGGGAGACAGAGGTTGCAGTGAGCCAAGATCACACCACTGCACTCCAGCTTGGGCGACAGAGTGAGAC
>NW_012115333.1:2621519-2625686 GCF_000951035.1 Colobus angolensis palliatus | reverse complement strand
TGGGTGCAGCACACCAACATGGCACAAGTATACATATGTAACAAACCTGCACACTATGCACATGTACCCTAGAACTTAAAGTATAATAAAAAAGAAAAAAAGAAAAGAAAAGCATTTGGAACAGCGTGTGGTTTATAATAAACACTTGATAAATGGTACCTGTTATTATCATTGCTGCTGGGGGTTGTTTGCTCACCATTTACATGTTCAGATTTTGCCTATTTGCCTATATGCCCAGAGAGAGCAGGAATCATGTTTTATAGCATCTGCACCCTCTATCCCTGAACCCCTCAATACCTTGTCCAGACACTCAGGAGCACAATCGACACATCAGAAAATGTTGGTTGCAACAGATTGAATTCAATTGACAAACATGTATTGCATACTGATGCTGTGCCAGGCACAGTGCTAGACACCAACAACAAAGCACTGCAGTAGCAACACTGGCATTGGAATCAGGCACCCCAGCCTGCTGCTTCCTAACTGTGTGAGTGCCAGCCGACTGCTTCCTACCAGTGGACTTCATGTCAGCATCTGTAGGGTGGCAAGACCTCCCTATACCTAGGGTTGCTGGGGGCACTCTGGAGAGGTATGGGTATCCTTGTCTCAACTTAGGTAGCTTTTCTAAGATTCAAAGGAAAGTACTCAAGTGTCTGTTCATGGGCGGGAAGCTGGCAGATAGGCCACTTCTCCCAGTATCTTCTGGCTCTGAGCCTGTAGCCCTGAGAGATTCTGCTATAGATTGCCTCACTGCCCCGCAGGTACTGTCTCCAGGCTCCCTCTCAGGGAACACACTCCCACCAAGGTGTGTGTGTGTGTGTGTGTGTGTGTGTTGTTTGTGTGTGTGTGTATGTGTGTGTGTGGCCAACTTGACCACAGGCTGGATAAGACAGAGTAGCTTACAACATAGAATCACCATCAACTTTAAAGCAAGTTTTAGACACCGTTCTTTAAAAAGTTTCCTGAGTGTTTCTCACCATCTAGGTAAGCTCTAGCCTGCTTGGCCCGCTCTCTGCTCCTCACTGTTTGCTACAGTATGGCAACTCAAATATACATATGTCTACATCTTCCCTCCCACTTCATTATACTGAATAATTCGACCTTCTCCAGCCCCTGTCCCCAGGCAGCTCCCAGACTGCCTTTCTACTTTTCCAAATTCACTATCATGCTCTACTTAACACTGGACCACTTCCTTTCTCTCTCACACTTTCTCTTTGCCCTAGAGGGGAAGGCAGCGGTGTAGAGATGTATCCCCTATCCCCACCCCATGTGAATTTTGTCTCAACCCCTTGGATGCTAGAAGTAACTTTAGTTGTTTGGGTTAAAACTGGTTTTGTTTTGTTTTTTTTCTCTTCCATCATATATTCACATGTGTATGCAGCCATGAAGCATCTAGCGCATCTCGTGCAGCACCTGCCCTGTGAGAGGCGACCCTTGTGATTAACCCTCCCCGCATCTTACGCTTCAGGTTCTGAGGCCACAGACTGGAAAAAGACTGATCTCTGTCCCACACCTCACCCCACCCAAGAGCTCACAGTCCAAAGAGGGAGAGGAAGAGCCAGACACCCAAACCTGTGCTGCCAACAGGAGTAGAGAAAGGAGGTGGGAAAGCCATCTAACCTGGGGCTAGTAGGAAATCGCCCAATAGAAAGTGACATTTCAGCTGTGTCTTTAAGGATGAATGAGGGCAACGGGAGTGGCATGCGAAGGACAGAGGTGAGAAGCATCAGATAGTCCACCTTGGCAGAGGAGAGAGTGGATACAGGTGTGGGGTCAGGGGAGGAGCTAGATTGTGGCCCACTGTGACTGGCCTTGAAAGCCAGGCTAAAGAATTGGGACTTAATCCTGTCGGCAATACTGAGCCATCAGCGGTTTTGTAAGTAGGGGAGTAACATGATCAGAGCTGTGTTTAAGGAAGATTAATTAAAAATAATGTATGGTGTGTTTAATTCATGGCTAGCCCTGGGCTTTGGAGAAGACAGGAGATGAAGAAAACAAGGCCCCAATGAGCAGACAATTCACAAAATAATGGCCAATAAACATATGAAAAGATGTTCAACCTCACTAGAACGCAAAGAAATGCAAATTAAAGCAACAATGAGATACCATATTTGGCCTATCAAATTAGCAGGGATTAAAAATGATAACACTTGATGCTACGGAGGGTTTTGTGAGGCGGTCCCTTGCTCACTGCAGGGAAGGGTGCGGGGGAGGGGGTCGGGCGGCAAATCACTTCAGCCGTTGGAACGGCCATTTGACAAGAAATAAGAGCGGTTTTTTAAAAGTGCACATCGTGTGACCGAGAAATTCCACTTGTAGGTATTTGTCCTAAAGAAATTGTGAATGTGAGTAAAAATTTATGCCCCAAATGCCCCCCACCCTGGGTATTATTTATAAAAGCAAATAACTGGATCGAATGGGGGAAGTGTTAAAACTGTGTGACCGCGACCTCGGAGACTGGACCTTAACATTTCTCAATCCTCAAAAGCTGGAGGCAGGAGACAAAACCGCTATTTCTTTTTTAAGCTGTCGGTGATGTGTTGCCCGGATCTCTAAGGGGAGCAGCTAAAATTTGTCCTGGAGGCAGACGGTGCCTTTATTCCGCTAGGGACCCGCAGGCGAGGCCTCGTGGTCATGCAGATGTACCTCAAGTACCTATTCATTGTCTTGGGGAGGCCCTGACTCCATATGCAGATGCAGTAAGCAGTGATGTTAAGCATTACTGTTTAATAATGTAAAAGACCTTCTTTATTGTGGGCTGGGCGGCATCTCTGCAGAATCTCTTGTGATGTTAAATGATTTTCAGCTTCCTCTGGCCAGGCTTTGCGACAGCATGGGGGCAGGTGGGGCGGGGAGTGGGGGGTCGATGACAGCCCTGGCATGGGAATAGAAAGGACGGAAGAAAAGAGGCTTGGGTTTGAGGAGGACAGGGTCCCAGCAACGAGGCGGCAGCCTGGATTAAAGACCATGACCGCCAGCAGTGAGCCCTGGGAAAGGGCAGAGACTCAGAGCAAATGAGCCCGTTATCAATTGTAATTCCCCATGCCAGTATTACCCCAAGAGAAGTTCTGTACAGGAGAGGATTTTAGGTGGGCCATGGAGGAAAAAGAAATTGAATACTTTCAGCTGGGTATGGTGGCTCACGCCTGAAATCCCAGCACTTTGGGAGACTGAGGTGGGTGGATCATGAGGTCAAGAGATCGAGACCATCCTGGCCAACATGGTGAAACCCCGTCTCTACTGAAAATACAAAAATTAGCTGGCTGTGGTGGCGGGTGCCTGGATTCCCAGCTACTCAGGAGGCTGAGGAAGGAGAAATGCTTGAACCCAGGAGGCGGAGGCTGCAGTGAGCTGAGATCATGCCACTGCACTGCAGCCTAGCAACAGAGTGAGACTCCATCTCAAAAAAAAAAAAAGAATACTTGCTTAGGCTGAAACTCAAGCAAAAAGGTGAGGGGGGAGTATTGCTAGAAAGACCAATATCAGTGTGCATGCTAGGACAGGTGGAACATGAATATGGCAAGTGGCAAGGGTGGTTCGCAATGAACGACTATGGGAAACACCACTCTGTGTTACCGACAAGCCATCAGAAAATCAGTAAGTTATGACCTACCAACTCAGCTGTATGTTGGGAAATTAAGACAGAGGCTGTAGTCTACACAGAGACTGCGGGTCTCAGAAATAGCTGCAGCAACACAGAGAGAAAGGGGCGATGAGAGCACCAGAAGGGAAGAGGGAAAATCCCAGAGCACTGGGGGCTGCAGATGACAAAGGACAAGCAAAACAACAGAATCCCTGGAGTGGGAGCATTGTAAATTCTGGGAGGGCTCTAGCCTTCCTCCGGACACCCAGGTGGGCTCTCAGACTTGGGCCGTTTGGATGTTGAGTGCTCATGGGAGGCTGGAGAACTTGGAGATGTTCAGGTCCTAAGTGCATGGCACATCCAGCCAGATGGTTAGGCAGCCATTCACAATTTTGATTTCAAGCATTCCTAATTATGTAGAGGGATGCCAGTGAGATATTGTGAAGTGAAAAAGAACAGAAGGTCAAGCACAACGGCTTACACCTGTAATCCCAGAACTTTGGGAAACTGAGGCAAGAGGCTCACTTAGGGCCAGGAGTTTGAGAGCAGCTTGGCCAACATACTGAGGCCCTGTCTCTAAAAAA
>NW_012115333.1:2592995-2620730 GCF_000951035.1 Colobus angolensis palliatus | reverse complement strand
GAGATTCTGTCTCAAAAAAAAAAAAAAAAAAAAAAAAAAAAAAAAAGACTAGAAGGGAATTCACCAAAACATTATTGGTGAATGTCACCCAGGTGGAAGCCATAGGAGGAGCCATTGTCAGCCAAAGGAGTCCAAGAGACCGCCATGGAGTCCAAGAGACCGCCATATTTGAATCAGGAGTTATTATGGGCTGAATGTTTGTAACCCCTCAAATTCATGTGTTTCAATCTAATCCCCAAGGTGATGGTATTAGGCGGTAGGAAACTTTGGGAGGTGATTAGATCATGCAGGTGCAGCCCTCATGAATGGGATTAGTACCCCTATAAAACAGACTCCCAAAAGTTCTCAAGCCCTTTTTCCACCATGTCAGGATACAACATGAAGTCAAAGTCAGCAGTCTGCCACCCTGAAGAGGGGCCTCACTAAAATCTGAACACACTGTCACCCTGATCTCAGACTTCCAGCCTCCAGAACTGTGAGAAATAAATTTCTCTTGTTTCTAAGCCACCCAATCTATGGTACTTTGTTATAGCAGCCCAAACTGACAAAGACAGCCATCAGAAAAGTAGACGTTTGCAAGGCACCTTCATTCACTGCCACTCCAGAAACAGGAAGTTGTATGGCAAAGGCCCAGGATGTGAGGAGTCTAATGTGCTGGTCACAGGTGTCACTTGTGATCAGATCCATATGACTTATCAGAGCCCTCTGGCCACTGAGCGGAGGATGCATTACAGTGAGTTAGAAGATCAGAGAGAGCAGCTGGAAGTTGATTACAGTCTTCTAAGAGAGAGGTGACAAGGATCTGTACTCCTTCTGAGGCAGCGGGGAAAGAAAGAGGCAGAGGATTCAAGACATACTGAGGTGGTGGAATCTAAGAAATTTGGTGACAAATTGGATGTAGATGAAAAAGGGGATCTTCCAGGTATCCGGGAGGGCTTGCACCCATGAATGGAACAGGTGGACTAGTTTCTCTAAATGAGGAGGCCTAGCTCTAGGAACAGCTGTCATAGGGCCAGCACTGTCACCTCTCCATGCCTCTGCTTTCCTGTGTCATTTGTTCTCCCAGGGGGCTGATCTCAGGTGTGAGGCCGTGAGGGATGGGGGGCAGCAAGGAAGGGCAAGGGAGCACCAGATGACTACTGACAGCAGGCCGCAGCTGAAAAGGCCCTTGGGGACCTTCCAGTCCAACTTCTTCATGGGACAAGTAAGGGAACAGAGGCCCTCATTCTTACAAGTTTGGTAGCAGCAAGGAAGTATAGCTTTTCCCAACACCACAGATTAGGACAGTCTCAGGGAAGAACACTGATAGGCTGGCTTAGGCCACATGCTCACCCTTGTGGCCAAGCAGGCTGGATTTTTTACCCTGTAGGGGCTAAGGGAAAACTTCCCCTTCACCCTCTGAAGGTTTGCTGAAATATCAACTCACAAAAGGCAGTCTAACTGGCAGGGGAAAGGCATGCAATTTATTCGTGTGTACATGTGTAGACAGGGAGCATCACAGATGATTACCCAAGCCCACAATGGAGTGCAGAAGCTTATATACTATCTTGAGGTTACAGAAAGAATGGGAGCTCCCTTGAGGCTGGCCGAAAACAGGTCATGGTGGTAAATCAGGTTATGGTGGCAGGACAGGTTATGGGAGGGGGAGAAGAGGAGGCCTGAGGAGCAAAGGTGGTCTTCTTAGGTAGATGAACCCTCACAGGAAGCAGCCCTCAGAGAGAATAGACGGTGGATGTTTCTTTCAGATCTTTAAGGTGTGAGATTCTCGGTTCATCTTTCCCAGATCCTGACAAGGGAAGGCCTGGCTGCAACAATGCAGATTCTCCACAGATGCAAATTGCCCCCACAAAAGGCAGCTTTGCAGCGACACTTCTGTTTGCTGAGCTCCTGACAACCTTCTCAAAATATGTCAAATATATTTGGGGGTAAAATATTTTCATCTCCTTTAACCCAAAGAAAAAGGAAAATGAATCGCAAAAGGATCAAGACAATCATTATCACAGATTCTCTGGACTCTTAAAAATTAGAGCGAAGGTTAACTCTAAATGTGGGCTTTAACCAATGCAACTTCACTGGTGTGTGTTCACAGAGAAAGAAGGTCATCCCATCCGAAAATGAAGTTAAAATATCATGAAGTCCTTTCTCCTGCATCCAAACTGCCAGTCTATCACCTCTTCCACAACTCAGGAAATGATTAAGAGTGTGGGCTTTTTGAATTTGAATCTTAGTTCTGCCACTTACTAGCTTTGTGACCTGAATGAGTCATTTTACCTTTGGACTTCAGTTTCCCTAGAAAACTTCATAGGCTTGTTGTTTAGATTGAATGAGTTAATATTTGGAAGGTGCTTAGAACAGGGTCTAACATATAGTAAGTGCTAAGCAAATGCTGTCAAAGGTATGATTATGTCATTCCTCACTTAAAACCCCATGCTACTTCCTCTTCATCCCAAGCTAACCTCCTCCATGAAGTCTTCCATGCCTGTCCCTCCCTCAGCTCCCAAGAGGCTGTGCTGTACTGTAGCTTACCTTCCTCTACACAGAAGTCTCCCCGAGGGAGGTCAGGGACTCTGTCAGAGCTCTTGCTTGGCTCCCAGCATTACAGCACAAAAGCAGGGCCTTGGGAAATGGTGAATGCATAGATGTCTTAAGTTTGAAGAGCTCCTTGCACTTTACAAAGCGCTTTTCACTTCTGTTGTCTCACTTAAACCACACTCTAGACTTGTAGAATGGGTAATATTGCCTTCATTTTATAGATGGGAAAGCTAAGGTTTTGAAAAGTCAGGGGGCGCAGCTAGCATATGGCAGGGCTGGGGTGCAAGCTCGGGACTTCTGCTGTCAAAGCAAGTGGGAAGATAGCCCTGGGTGAAGGGTTAGTGGAACCCAATTCCTATTCTGGTTTTTGCAGCTGGACTTGCTGTATGATTTCAGATACATTCCTTTTCCTCTCCAGGCCTCTGTTCCCTTACTTGTCCCATGAAGAGGTTGGACTGGAAGGTCCCCAAGGGCCCTTTCAACTGCGGCCTGCTGTCAGTAGTCATCTGGTGCTCCCTTGCCCTCCCTTGCTGCCCCCCATCCCTCACTGCCTCACACCTGGGATCAGCCCCTTAGGAGAACAAATTACACGGGGGAGCAGGGGCATGGAGAGGTGGCAGTGCTGGCTGGGCCCCAGTGGAGGCTAAACTGTTAGAGGACTCATTAGATGGTAATGAACTGCAATTGAGCATATTGATTACCTCTCAAATCATTTCCTCCTAATTCAGTTCTCCAGGGTCAACAAGCCCCTGGCTTCTCTGGGCTTTCCGCCCACCTTCTAACTAAACAGTCAAGGGCTTCATCTGAGGGCTGCCAAGCCCAAGGGGAGCAGGGTAGGAGGAGGGAAAATGCTAAGGTATAAGCCCCCATATCTGTCTTACTGCCCCTTCAGCATGCACTTGTATAGTCAGGGCCAGCCTCACAGATAT
This sequence comes from Colobus angolensis palliatus, assembly GCF_000951035.1. Classification (NCBI taxonomy): domain Eukaryota; kingdom Metazoa; phylum Chordata; class Mammalia; order Primates; family Cercopithecidae; genus Colobus; species Colobus angolensis. Next base: position 2,617,269 of record NW_012115333.1, on the reverse strand, counting down.
GCCACCAGTGCAATCCACAGGGTCCCACACTTTCTTTAAAGCTCTGCTGTTCTCACTTTGAAATTCCTTTTTTTTTTTTTTTTTTTTTTTGAGACAGGGTCTCACTCTGCCGCCAAAGCTGGAGCAGTGTGATTTCGTCTCACTGCAGCCTTGATCTCCTGGGCTCAAGCCATCCTCCTGCCTCAGCTTCCTCAGTAGCTGGGACTACACGCATGTGCCACCACACCTGTCTAATTTTTTTTATTTTTTGTAGAGATGGGGTTTTGCTATGTTGCTCAGGCTGGTCTCAAATTCCTGGGCTCAAGCAATCCACCTGCCTCAGCTCCCAAAGTACTGGGATTACAGGCATAAGCCACTGCACCTGGCTGAAATTCTTAGCAATTTTTTTTTTTTTTTTTTTTTGAGATGGGGTCTCACTTTGTCGCCCAGACGAGTGCAGTGGCGTGATCTTGGCTCACTGCAACCTCCACCTCCTGGGTTCAAGCAATTCTCCCGCCTCAGCCTCCTGAGCAGCTGGGACTACAGGCACACCACCACGCCCGGCTAATTTTTTGTATTTTTAGTAGAGACGGGGTTTCACCGTGTTGGCCAGGACGGTCTCGATTTTCTGACCTCATGACCCACCTGCCTTGGCCTCCAAAGTGCTGGGATTAAAGACGTGAGTCACTGTGCCCAACTCTAATTTTTTTTTTTTTAATCAAGAAGCCTTGCATTTCATTTTGCACTGGGCCCTGCAAAGTATGTAGCAGATAGCTAGTCACAGGCTAGACTGTGGTCTATGTGAGTGGCACCCACTAGAGTGTTCAAAATGGTAGCTCTGGCTGGGAGGGCCTCTCGAGCCCATAGAATTTAGTCCCCTAGATTGATACTCAAGATGGGAATACACTTGCCCAAGGCCACACAGTCCAGCCAGTCAGTGGCAGTGTGAAGAGTAGAACCTAGACTGCCTTTCCTTTTCCTCCAGATATTAGAACCCTCCAAGCTTCTCTAGAAAAAGCCCTTGGTCTAGATCACTCCTGTCACCCTTTTTAAACATTTTTTATTTCCATAGGTTTTTTGGGAACAGGTGGTATTTGGTTACATGAGTAAATTCTTTAGTGGTGATTTGTGAGATTTTGGTGCATCTATCTCCTAAGCAGTATACACTGAACCCAATTTGTAGTCCTTCATCCCTCACCTCCTCCCCATCCTTTTCCATGAGTCCCCAAAGTTCATTATTGCCATTCTTATGCCTTTGCATCCGCATAACTTAGCTCCCACTTGTGAGTGAGAACATACAATATTTGGTTTTCTATTCCTGAGTTACTTCACTTACGATAATAGTCTCCAATCCCATCTAGGTTGCTATGAATGTGATTAATTCATTCCTTTTTATGGCTGAGTAGTATTCCATCATATATATATATATATCACCGTTTCTTTATCTATGCGTTGCTTGCTTGATGGGCATTTGGGTTGGTTCCACATTTTTGCAATGGCAAATGTGTCACTTTATCTTTTTTTTTTTTGAGACAGAGTCTCACTCTGTCACCCAGGCTGGAGTGCAGTGATGTGTAATTTTGGCTCACTGCAACCTCCGCCTCCCGGGTTCAAGCAATTCCCTGCCTCAGCCTCCCAAGTAGCTGGGATTACAGGCGACTGCCATCACACCTGGCTAATTTTTCTGTTTTTAGTAGAGACGGGGTTTCACCATCTTAGCCAGGCTGGTCTTGAATTCCTGACCTCGTGATCCACACACCTTGGCCTCCCAAAGTGCTGGGATTACAGGTGTGAGCCACCGTGCCCAGCCATGTCACCCTTTTTTGACAATTGATCTTCTAAGTGCTCAGAGCTGGAGATCATTAACGAGCTTCAGCCCCCACCACAACTCTCATTGGATGCAACGGGCTCTGGTTTTCCTCCCAGGTCATTGCTCCCCTCTAGTGTCAGAGCTCATTGCCTCACATGGCAGACCATTCCATTGTGAGACACCTGTGACACCTGTGACTTTTAGGGAAGCTCTTTAAGAAAATTGTGGGAGTTTCCCTCCTTATAATAGTCACCCTTTGGCCCTAGTTATTTTCTTGAGGAACACCTAGAATTAAGTTGGCACCTTCTCCTCTCAAGACTCTCAGGTTGTAGGTCAGCAGAACAGCTTTTTTGTAGGTGGGAAAATGGTGGGGTTGATCTGTCCACCTTTAGTCCTGTTAGCCCAAGGAATCAGGGTCTCCAATAAGGAGGCAGAGGAAGGGCATGACAAATGAGCACACTTGGCTTGCTGTGCTCCCAGGTGGGAGAGCATCCAAGGGTGTGGGCAGCCTCTGGCTGGGAGATCAGTACCCTTAGAACATGAAAGCAAGGTAAGCTCTGGGGGGTGCAAGCTTTCCCTGTTCTTTTGATTCTCTGCTAAATCTGCCAGGGCTTGTTACAGAATTGAGTCCACAGGAGGAATGCTGATGGTGCACATGAATGCCCTGTAGACCTCAGAATGGTTCTTAAAGAGAGGATGTATTTCAGTTCCCTCTCTCTCCTGACTGAGGAAGAGTCTATGGGTTAGAGTCACAAAAGGAGGTCTGTGGGTTAGATGCCTGGAAGGACTGCCTGACTCCGAAGCCTGGGATGCATCTGAATGAGTGCCCATAGAATGCTCTCTGGCCCTGAGATGTTCAACCTCGGCTGCACATTTGAATCAGAGGGGAGCTGTTTCAAAGTACCTGTACTCAGGCCCCATTCCCAGAGACTTGCATTTTTTCAGGCAGGAATATGGCCCAGGTATCAGCATTTTCAAATGGATCCCCAAGGGATTCCAATGTGCAGCTGAGGCTAAAACTTAGTCATCTACAGCAGGGCTTCTCCAACTTTAACATAAAGGGAGATCACCCGGGGATTTTGTTTGACTGAGGATTTCGATTCAGTAGGTATGGGCCTGAGATTCTGCATTCCTAACAAGCCACCAGGAAATGTCCATGTTGCCAGCCCTGGACAGCACTCTGAGACATCTTTAAGCTAAGGATGCCTTGAGCCCTCTTAAGTCTGGGACTGGACAGATGGAGTAGGCCCTGAAAGCTCAAAGATGGACTTGATGCCCTTCAAAGACACTGCAAACCTTAGTGGTATGGACAGCCCAGGCCCGGCTCCTCTAGAAAAGCCTCAGGTTTGGTCCTGAGGCAGCAGTACTGGCCGAGTAAGAGGGTTCCCATGGTCAGCGCAGGAAACTCTATGAGCCAGTTTTTGGAGCTCAGAATTTGCAGCTACAGGGTGAATCTCACACCTCCCAGCATCCTCATTCACCAAGCTCAAGAGCCTGGGCATGTGTTGGTCCACACTTCCTGCCAAGGTCAACAGCACTGGAATCCCCAACTCTCCACTGCCCTTAAGGGTGATGCGCCCTCAGCCTCCCTCAAACCCCCAACTCAGCCACTAAGTTGAGCCTCAAATGGTGATGGGTGGCAGAGGGCCCAGATGTCCCCTGCTTTGCTCCCTTGGGCTGTCACTGTTCCTAGGGGCCCAATTAAGCCAGCGCTTTGTCCCTGGGCAGTGGAGGCAGGCATCCCTGGCACTCTTCCGCTCCACACTCCATCTCTTCATCAGCTGTCACCAGACAGCCCACATAATGTTGGGATTTCATGCTCAATATTCTTGATGAAAGTGGAACATCAAAACCTCAGCGGGGTGGACACATGGAGACTAAGTGAGCCTCTTGCCAAAAGAGCTATCTTCTCAGCACAAGAAATCAACAAAGCTCCTTTTCCAAAGCTGTCTTGTATTATTATTGTCATTATTATTGTTGTTATTTGCTTCCCTTGCATCGAAGTAGGAATAATAAGTTATGCCTTGCTTTTACACACACACACACACACACACACACACACACATATCTATATATCTATTCTCTCTTGTATGCTTGCTGATAGCAATCTCTGCCTCCTGTTATAATAAATACTGATTGGCACTGTTAGGAAATGCCAGGGCTTTAATCTCCTGGCTGCCTGCTCCCTGGCTCAGCGACATGGGTGTTAGGGAGGAAGACTGTATTATCTGCTCACACACCTGTTTTGCCACTCGCCTCTCTCCTGCAGCAAAACTTGGGCTATTAATGCCATGGGGAATTGGCTTTCCTGTGATGTTGCTTTGTCTCTTCCCAGTTCTCTTGTTCTTGTGGCTCCAGGGAAAAGCACTTTTCTGGTCTGCCAGCCTTGGGCTGTCACTACCCACATAGCCCCCTAGGGCCCAGGCGTAGAGAAGGAGTGCACATAGTCAGTCATTTATTTGTTCTTCACTCATTTAGTTGTTCTGTCATTGAGCATTTGTCAAGCACTGACTTTGGGATGGGCTCAAGGCTGAATCCCATGGAAGCAGTGCTCCATGAAACATAGTCCCTGCCCTCCCAGAGCTCCCAGATGGTAGGAAAATGATCCTGTTACATACAATGTGGTCAGCATGAGAGCAGAAGGCAGACTAGCCATGTGAGTGGCACTATAGAGGAAAGGGAGATGTTGGCTTCCTGGAGGAGGTGACCGTGAGCCTAAGTCAAATACCAGTAGGATGGGAAATGTCAGCATATCCCAGCTGAGGGTTCCTTCAAGACCAAGCAATTTGAGGTTCTCAGGAAATGGGTGGCCCTGAGAGGGGAAGAGATGTGCTGAGAGCACTATTCATTTCTAGTTTGAAACCCCACCCTGCCACTGACCCACTGTGTGACCTGGCACAGGTCACAGCCCCTCTCTCGCCTCAATCTGTCCTAAAATGAAACATGAGCTTCACCTCTTCTCAGAATGGGAGGTGCCCACATCCCTCCACCAGGGGCAGTTCCTCTTAGAGGCAGGAACCACCACAGTGTGAGGTTGTTCCCTGGGTGGAGTGTGCCTGTGACAATAACTCTGTCTTGATGCAGAGGTGAGCAGATCCTCATGCTCAGAGAACCATGACACTGACAGGAAGAAAGGAGTGGGAAGACAAGCAATGCTGGCTTCCAAAGAGCCTGCCACAGGGAGCCAGCACAGGGCCCTTGTCAGAAGTGGAAGAAGAGAAGAATGAATATTTATTGCACCAGGCAAAATGGGAGGCACTTTAACATATATGATGACATTAAATCCCTAACACAAGCCTGTGAAGTAGGGATGATCATACCCACCTCACCAATAAGGAACTTGAGGGGGTGGCAAGGTTTACAGAGATACTCTGCTGTTCAGTGGCTAAGAGCTTGGGCTCTGGCTCAGACCACCAGATTTGAAACCTGACTGTACCTCTTTGTAGCTAGGGGACCTTGAACAAGTCACTTAACTCCCAGTTTTCTCAGCTTTAAATTGGAGATGATAATCATACCAATTAAATAGATTAAATGAGATAATATATAGAAACAACTTGGCTGGCGTATAGCAAGTGCTCAAAGGTCATTGCTACTAGTGACTGAGGTTATGGAATCACTGTATTGCAGGGCTACAATTTGAACTTGAGGCTGGCTCTGAAGCCAACACTCTTTGCAATGCTCTGTACCCTCTAGCTTGCCACCTGCTCGCCAGCACTGCCACTCAAGCCTTTCTTTTGAGCTAGGCTGAACAGAGCAGTACTGGGGGCACTCCCTCCTGCTTGGTGGACTTACTGAAGCTAGGTGCTAGATTTCAGAGCAGAGCACTAAATGTAATGGAGGAGAGAGCACAGCGCTATAGGAGCCCAGCTAATGATCAGCACTTCTGGGAGGAGAAGAGGAGCTGTCACAGAGACTGCTCTAATAGTTATCATTCAATACCTACTCTTCCCTTCTCCCTCAGTAACAAAACTCCAGTTTTACCCACCATGGCAATGCCTAGCTGAAACAGTATATTTCCTAGCTTCTCTTACAACTAGATGTGACCATGTGACTACATTCTGAGCAATAAAATGTAAAAGCAAATGTCACATGGGACTTCTGGAGCTGTTGCCTCAGAGGAAATTGACAGTTAGGATATGTGTCCTTTCCCTTTTCTGTTGCCTGGAATGGTGACGTGATGACTGGAGCTCCAGCAGCCATCTTGAATCCTGACAAGACCTTGAAAATGAAGCTGGTACTAGGATGTCAGAGCAGAGAGATGGAGGACGTGAAATCTTGATGACTCCATAGTGCCACTGTGCCATCTCTGAGCTGCCTATCTCCAGGCGTCTGGTATCTGAGACTATAAACCCTTGCGTGTCTAAGCTAGACTTTTTTGGGTTCAGTTTCTTGCACTGAGTGCAATTCCTGAGTGATTCAGAAAAGAACTCCACAGGAAAGAAATAATTTGCATGGGCTCTAGGAATAAGTAATCCCAGACAGAGGAAACAGTCAGTTCAAGGCACAAATGGAGGTTTGAAATGTGTGACACATGATAGATTTGGCAGGGGTAACCAAGAAGTCAGACATACAGTAGACACCTTGCATCCCAGTCAAACAGGACTCCTGGCTCATACACCATGCACTCACTCGCTCCACAGTGTGGTCCCCTGGACTCTTCTTTAATAACTCTGGGGACCAGCAGCTTCAGTTGTAATTGTTCATGACCTGTTTATTTTGTTCTTACATCAAATCAAAAGTAATGCAATTTTCAGATAGCCAGGTGCTATGATCTCCATTTTGCAGATGAGGAAACCAAGGCTTGTAGAGGTTTACCAGCCTGTCCTAGGTTACACAGCTAGTAATGGCAGAGCTGGAATTTAAATCCTGGTTGGCCTGAGTCCATTGCCCTCTTTCTACCACTGGTTCTCAAACTCTAGATGCATCAGAATCATTAAGAAGGCTCATTAAAGCACAGATTGCTAGGTCCTACCCTAGAGTTTCTGATTCAGTGGATCTGTGATGGAGGAGCCAAGAGCTTCCATTTTCAATAAGGTGCACAGCAGGGGAGGCTGGGGAGGGAGTGATGCTGCTGATGTGTAGACCTACTTGGAAAACCACTGAATTGGAGCATTCGCTGGGGACTGGGTCTCCTCATAGCAGGTGTGACAGTGTGGAGGCACTGTGACTTAGCAAAGTGGTGCTTCGTCTGGAGTTCTTGAATTTATGACCCTTTTCATCTACTGTCAGCCAGGCCAGGATGGGTGACACCTGAGCCAAGCCTGGGCTTGGCAGGAATGCTGAGAATTCCAAACTAGCAAGCTGCCGGCAGGTTCCAGCTAAAATGCAGACAGGCACCACCCTTAGTCCCTGGGTTAGATTTCTTTTACTCCTTGGCCCTCAGCCTCCAGAAGGGTTAATGCTGACCCACTGGAACAGAGAGACAGAATGAAGAACTTTTTGTAGGCCAGGAACCAATCTGAATCTCACTGAAAACCTCTAACCAGACCTGAGAGATTCCATAAGCCCCCGAGAGGTTGCTCGAACAGGAGACTACCGTGTAAGTACTTTCCTACACATTCATGCAGAGGTTTTAAAAAGATTGTGTCTTAATAGTTGTGCCCTGTTGGCTCATCAGTTTCAGGCTATGAATTCCTAGAGAGCAGGAAATTGATTTGCAGGGATGAGAAATTAAAATTCACAATGACAGAGATAACGGTGATGACGATTATAGTGTTAAGGTTGATGTTGGTGGCCACAGTGTAAGGAGAAGAGGAGAGGGAAGTAGTGGTGGTGGTGGAGAGGTGGAAATGAAGGTGAGGGAGGTAGACAGATGTGAGGTTGATGAAGATGTAAGTGGTGAGTGAGGGTGATGAAGGTAGTGAACTGAGTTGTCTATACCCCTCTGAAGACACTTTCCCTCTTATCTCTGTATGTGTCTGTTTCCCCTTCTAGAACCTCCTCTGGGGCAGGGCCTGTGCCTTGTTCACCTTTGTGTCCTAGCACCTAACCTGGTGCACTGCACATCGTCAATATCAACAAGTGCTTGCTGATGAATGGAGTGCGAAATGGCGTAGGGCAGGAGAGATGGCAAGGCTGACCAGCCATGATGACCTAGAAGAAGCGGCCACGTTGGAACACTCCCTTGAGGGAGCAGAGGCTCCACAGAATGATGTCCGTGCCCCTGGAGCTCAGAGACAGAACTGTCCCCGCGAGGCACAACAATGGTGCTCCCTGCAAGTGGTGGCTGTGAAATGAGTACAGGGGGCCCTAGAGGCTGGCCTGTCTAGTCCAGCTGGGCTCAGTGAGCCCCAACCAGGCAGCAGCAGCGGCAAGTTTGGGGATTTGTTGATTTGCTGAGCCTGCCTGCTGGGTGCAGACTGTTTTTCCATAATCATCTTTTGTCTGACTGAACAATAGAGGTGAGGGGGCAGCCAGGCAGGTGGGACATAGCTTGACAGGACCCAGGAAGAGGAGGGGAGGCTCCCACACTGCTTCTAGCCAGCTGCCCCACTGCAGGCCTCCCTTCCTAACTCGGGTCCACTGCCGTGGACCCCCAAAGGCTGCTGAGAATCATTAGGCCTGGGATAGGCGCAGCCTGGGACACCGCCCCCCACCCCACCGGGGCTGACTTTCATACCTCCCCGCACACCTCTTTCGGTCAGAAGCTTCGAGGATTTTGATAAATGTTGGCGTGGTTCAGCGCCTGAGGAAGGCAGGCCGCTCCTGGGAGGAGCCTGTCGACATTCGACACTGGGAGAAGGATGGCCCCACATGGGAGCAGGGTGGGGGTGGGAGCTGCAGCCCAATTCCCCACAGAACAAAAAGAGATTTCTCTCTCCCTTGCACCAGCTGCTGAGTCCCAGCCCTGGCTTGATCATTTTTCAAACTGCAGTAAATTAACATTTTCTGGAGCAGGAAAACCACATGGAGAGGCCTAAATACCAAATTTGGGGATGGCCTCAAGTCCCTTTCGGCCTTCTTCCCCTCCCCCCATTCTTGCTGGGGACTGGGGAGGACAGAGCCCCAAAGGAACAGCTTCTTCCATTTCACTCACACCTCTCCCAGGACTGGCTGAGGGACTCTCCCCCGCTCCCTGCACACAACCCTGCCTGTCACCTCCTCTTTGCTGACATTCCTTCCTCCATCTCTCCCACCCCATAGAATGTAGCGCAAGCGTTTTTATTCCCACTTGGCAGAGGCGAGCTGGAGGACCTGGGAAAGAGTGGGGGAGAAAGCGTCCAGTGAGAGTGCAGGGAGGGGGCCTGACGTTGGGCCCCTGAGGCACAAGTTGGAAGTCCTAATACCCCTGGTTTCCCGAACTTGAAATTGACTTACTTCCATTGAGTTGTGAAACATACAGTTTAGATAGGACAAGGAAGCCCCCATGCTCTCTGGATCATCTTCCTGTCTCTGCAGGGTGGGAACTCCCCTATTCCAAGCCTCCAAGGGAAGACATTCCGGGAATAAGGTCTGCTGTGGGTATCTCTGCTTTTGTATCTCCTTGTTGAGATACAGAAGTGTTCATTTATTCCGAGCAAGGCAGCTGCCCTTTGCTGTGTGCTTACTATGTGTCAAGTAGCACACTGAGCACTTTCCAGGCATCATGTCACTGAAACCTCAGAGAACACCTCCAGGGAAGGGAAACAGAGGCAGACACTGAGGCTCAGAGAAGTGAAATGACTTTCCCAAGTCCCACGTCAGAGGCAGCATTGCTGTCCAGGTCTATTGGACGTCAGAGCAGTGCTCTCTTCTCCCACCACTGCCCCGTCACCCTTCCCACTCCTCTGTTCAGTGGGCCCAGCTGCCCATGGCGACCTTCCCCTGTTCCCTCTGTCTCTTCTGACTCAGGACTGCCCACACAGGCTTGAACCAGCTGCACTGTCCTGTCACCAGCTGGGGCCTCAGCTCTAGCAGTGGGGAGCCAGGATCTTGGCCTCAGAATGGAATGGTGGGGGGCTGGCCACAGCTGGAAGCAGCTGGAAGGCAGGCCTTGTGGAAGGAAGTGCAATGGCACACACACACACAGAGATACACACACAGAGAGATACACAGAGACACACACAGACACACACACACACTAGGGTTGGGTGGGTGCTCAGGGGAACCATTCCATTTGCCTTTCCAGAGAGCAGAAGGAATAAAAGGAGTCAGGCTGTGGCCTGAACCCTTGTGTAGCTCAAGCCCCAGGGCGCTTGGCTCTCTCAACATCAGAGGGCTATGAAGTACCTCAAAATCTGGCACCCATCTACCTTTTGGAACTTATTTCCTGCCCCTTCTCTTTATACTCTCTAGTTCAACCAAACTCAACATTCCTCCTCCGTGCCTTCCCTCATGCTGTTCCTGCTGCCTGGATACCTGCCCTCCTCACTTCCCTGTACGCAAATTCTATCCATCAGCTAGGGCCCTAGGGCCCGTGTCAACTGCCACTTCCTGCAGGAGGCCTTCTTGGTCCTCCTCACCTTGATACCTCCCTCTTCTCTGCCCCAACCTGAAAGAAATTCTTCCCTCCTCAGCACTTCCTCTCTTAAGGCACTAGCTACTTTCTCCCTGGAATTTGAATCATCTGAATTTGCATCTTAGACTTCTTCTAGACCAGGAGTTCTCTGAGGGAGGAGCTTGGTCAGATTCATCTCTGTATTTTCTAGTACTTTGCTTGAAATTCCTCTGAAATGTATTGAGTGTCTACCTCATACCTTACACAGGAGGGTGGCATAGTGTAGTGGGAAAAACAAGGCTTTGGAGTCAGAGGCATCTAGGGTTAAATCTCTGCCCTGCTTCTTTCCAGCTAGTGCCCTTGAACCAGTTACCTTCCCACTGAGGCTTGATTTTCCTAACCTCTTGTAGGATAAAAATAATAATTGCTGGCTGGGCAAGGTGGCTCACGCCTGTAATCCAAGCACTTTGGGAGGCTGAGGCGGGCAGATCACGAAGTCAAGAGATCAAGACCATCCTGGCCAACATGCTGAAACCCCATCTCTACTAAAAATACAAAAATTAGCTGGCCATGGTGGTGCGCGCCTGTAGCCCCAGCTACTCAGAAGGCTGAGGCAGGAGAAATGCTTGAACCCAGGAGGCGGAGGTTGCAGTGAGCCGAGATTGCACCACTGCACTCCAGCCTGGAGACAGAGTGAGACTCCGTCTCAAAAAAAAAAAAAAAAAAATTGCTACCACCCAGGGTTATGGTCAATATTAAATATGGAACTAAAACATAAAGCACCTCCTAAAATATATGGCACATTTTTGTGTTCAATAGCTTATTTGCTCAATACTTCTCCCTTTAACAGGGTCTGAGAAATGAATGAATGAATGAATGAGGAGATGAATTAACGTTGTGCCATTCAGCCAGCTGTAACCTGAGGTGCTGGGCCACCTCTGGCCTGGTTGTCCTCTCCTCCAGGCAGACCCACCCAACAGCCCACATCCTTCCATTCTGTTCCCAGCCGCCCCAGGCCCACAGTTTACACGCTAAAATTCCCAGAAGCCGAGACTTCCAAACAAACCCCCAAGTTTGGATTTATCAGCCATGCTATTAAAACAGTAATTTTCAGCTGCCTAATGTTTCCAACTTCTGCTCTAATCCAGCGGGTAAATATTTACGGAGCCTGACACCACTCCTAGGCCACTTGCTCTGCTGCCAAACATTCATTTCCCTTGTAGCTCCACTGGTTTGATATTTTTAGGAGCGGGGGAGGATGGAGGGACGTGTGTGTGTGTGTGTGTATGTGTGTCTGTGTGTGTGTGCGTGCATGCGTGCCTGCATGTGTGTGTAAGGGGTGGGAGAGAGGCTGTCTTTCTCATGGTGAATTCCTGGATGGGGAGAGACACAGGGTAACCTAGGCCTTTATACTTCCTTCACCCTGATCTCCCCTACTAGGGGCAGAGGGGCATGGGCTTGGTACAGTGTGTACAGATCCTCAGACATCCCCTTCCTCAGCCTCCCTCAACCCTTCCACCTTCCCACTACACACACAGTCACACATGCACACACACAGCTAGCCAGCACAAGTCTCCATACAGGCTAACCATAGAGACAGCAAAGAAGCCTCGGGGAGCACATGCAGGCACTGAAGGCCTACAGACTTAGGGGCCTGCCTCAATTCTGCCATTTGCTAGGTGGGTGGCCCTGACCATGTCCCTCCCCAACTATGAGTCTGTTTCCTCATCTGTGAAATGCAGGTAAGAATGCCCAGACCCATGGTGAGATAAGTTGGTGAGCACCAAGCACAGTTGTGCTAGGTGCCCTGTAAAAAGTGCTCCCCTCTTGCCTCCTCTGCCTTTCGAAAGAAGATAGGAAGCATGCCCTCCAACCCACTGATGCCCAGTCCTGCTGGAGTGCTGATCACCTGTCAGAACTTCCATGCCCTTGCCTGTGCTCTTTCTTCCGTCGGAAACATTCCCTGAGCCCCAGGAAAGTTCTCAGCATCTTTTCTTAAGACTCAGAACACATGGCTACCTCCTCTGAGAAGTATTCCCTCATGGCCCTAAAAGAATCTCACTCTGTCTCTCTCTCTCTGTCTGTCTTTCTCTCTCATTAAGCATTCTTAGTGAATGAAGCCTGAGTCATATTCATCTCCACGGCCTCAGCATCTAGCACAGAACTAGACAAGGTGCTCGAAGAATATTTGTTGTGCATGTGCATATTTGTTTAATATTTATGGATTGGTTGGAAGAGGGGAAGGAGCAAAGGATGACTTTTAGCTTGAGCTATCTGAGACACTTTGTCCCCCTCACAGGGAGAACAAAAGGAAGAGAGAATGAGATCGACATTTATGGAATGCTCCATGCAGACAGGGATCTTGTCTGTCTTGTTCCTGTTGCAACCCCAGCATTTAGAATGGTGTCATGACATTTAATGAGCTCCACTCTGTGCCAAGCAGTAAATACTTTACATGGATTAACTTACTTAATCCTTATAACAGCCCTGTGAGGTAGGTGCCCTATTGTGGAGATAAGGTCACTGGAGCACAGAGAGGTTAAGTCATTCAACCAGGTTCACACAGATAAGAAAAGGCAGAACTGGATTTTGAACTCGGGGAGTCTGGCTTCAGAGCCTGCACTGTTACTACACTATCCTACCTCCCTTCGTAGATACTCAAGGAACATTTGTTGAATGAATAAATGAATGAATGTTTACCATGTAAATGGCTGTACATGCCACAGTTATATATATTATTTTATTGACTCCTCACAGCAGCCTTTCCTTGCAGGGTAGGTGCAATCGTCTCCATTGTTCAGATAAAGAAACTGAGGCTCAGAGACGTAAGGTAGCTTGTCCCAGGTGACACAGCTAGGAAGTAGCCAGGCCAACTTGCCTCTGGTGTCCTGTCTGGCTGGAAGCCACAGGGAGAAATCCGAAGGGTGCTTTATTCTCATCCCTTGGTGCACAGAAGGGAGCAGGACTTCTGAATACAGAGGTTTCAGCACCCCAAGAGGCCAAGCTGGAAATGATCATAGATATCATCCATCCCACCCCTTCAGATTGAAAATGAGGAGCTGGGCCCAGAGAGATTAGTGGTTTGCCCAAGGCCATATAGCAACTAAGCCAGTATACCTGAGCCTGCACAGTGCCCCTGCTCTCCTCATCTCTCTCAGATCTCCCCAGGCCACCCAGCTGGCCCAGCCATGAATGTATTTCCCCATGGGATTGGCTTCTACTAGCTGGAAACTGAGAGGGGTGTAATGAGGAGGAAAGAGTCCAGCAGGGAGAAAATGGGTTGCTTCGGGGAAGAATTCCAAACAGATTGAGCTACAATGGAGCCCCTGTTATTAGTAATTGTAGTATCATGAAGATGCCTGAAATGATGGTGGCGATGACGGTGATGATGATAATGTTCACGGGAGGGGGATAAGGAGAAGGAGGATTTGGCATCATGGCTTAGCAGGTTCCTCTCTTCCCCTCCTAGACTAGGATTTGCTCAACCCACTGTAAAGAAAGGACAGCCCAAGTAGGGCCACGCGGATGGCTGTGTAGGCTGAACCCTGCTCAAGAGTGCCTGCTGCAGGTGACCAGTGGGAGCTAAAATTCAGCCCCAGCTCTTTGCACCAACCCATGTACCTTGCCCAGAGGAAGGGATACCTTTTTCTAATTGCACAGGTTCCATGTATGTTAGGAGTGGCCTTGAGATGAAGCACACAGGAGCGTGTGTTGGGTCATCTTTCCTGGCCAGGCCAACATCCTGGAGCCAAACAGCTGTAACCCTGAATCTGGCCCATTACTTGTTCCCTTGTGATTTGACCTTGAACCAATCACTTTACCTCTCTGAGCCTCAGTTTCCTCGTCTGGAGAATGGGGCAGTGTTCGGAGAGTTAAATCAGATAGATAACGTGTTGAACAGAGTCTGGCCCAGAACAGGTGATGAAAACAAAATGAATTCCATCTTGCATCCCCTTCCCTCTTTCTCCAGGCACTAAATATTTGTTCTGTTTTTGTTTGGGGCCCAAGCCCCTCCCAGGCCCCAGCCTTACCTGCCTAGGCATCAGGGATTAGAAAACAAAAATTGGTCTTAGGACCTCCAGAGATCCAGAGCACCGATGAAGGAACTCTCAGGCGGTTTCTCCTGAGCGTTTGTAGGAGACCTAAATGTCTGGACCAGTAATGCCCTGCCTGGCTGTCTGGGAGGCTCCCTTTGGGAATTAAGGAGGCTGCAAGATCCCTAGGCCTTTCCCCTGCCCATCTGCTCCCCCTCCCCAAGGCTGCTGAGAGGCTGGGGTGATGGATGGGGCTCTGACTTCCCCTCACCACTTCTTTGATGAGAAGAAAGAAAAGTCCACCTGATTCTCAAATCAAAAACAGGTGAATTGCCTCTAAGTCAGGCTGGGCCCTCTCTGGGGTCTGCAGGAAGGTTGGGGGCTGAGGGGAGAAAGGGAGAATGTGATAAATCACACTGTCAGGTGGGGGTGCTACCCTCCAGCTGCAACAAGGACCACTGGCAGCTCCAGAGCTGCCTCCTCTGAGGATGGGTGTGTGCCCAGAACAAGAGGTGGGGAGCAGGCAATCATCCCCAACGACTCCCACCTCCCATCCTGCCCCCAGTTCTGCCATGCACACACACACATCTTCCTCCACTTCACCAGTCCCCCAAAGCACGTGCTGGATGGCAACACCACCTCACCTGCGTTCTCACAGCCCCAGCATGCTCACAGCTGAGAGGCGCGAGCCTCGGGGCCTGGTCTCAGCTCGCCACCACCTTGCTGCATGTACCCAGGCAAGTCTTTGCCCCTAAGTTCTTTTGGAAGCTAAGAGGTGAAAAGCAGGCAATAGGCCTTGGGTGTGTACCCTGGTGTAGAGCTGGAGGGTGCAGTGAGGACCACAGGGGTCTCATATATTGGTGTTTGACTTATCTCTGCCCCAAACCTCTTCCAGCACTGACATTCTACAATTCCAGGCACTAAGAGCTGCCCAGATCTCCAGAGTCAGGAAGCAACTACGCCAGACAGATTCCCCAACATGCTGACATCAGGGCCCACACCCAACCCCAGTCCCTCTTCCAGTGCAACTCACAGACACAGACCCCTCTCTGTCACACCAGTGGCCCCTAGCATTTTAAAGGGGGCCATGGGGACAGAGGGTGAATGTGGGAGAAGCCATGCTCAGGCCTCCTGGGATTGACAGTCACCACTGAAAAATGAAAAAAATAGAGGAAGGGCTGGGAGAGTCCTCAGAGATCTACCTCTCCATTGTGTTCGGGGGCAAACTGAAGCCCAGGGAGAGGATGGGAAAGGTCACACTGCCAGGGCCAAGGCCAGAGGTCAGAGCCGGAGCTGGGAGCAGACCCTAGGTCTCTGGATTCTCAAACTCCCTCCCCTCCAGAAGAGGCTGCACTTGCTAAGAGGACTGCAGAGTTTCTGACCCACGGCTGCCTCCACTCCCAGATTCCAGCAGCGCTGGATGTTCCCTCCCTCACTCCCTGTCTCAACCCACAAAGCCTGGGAGCAAGCCCACAGCCCTGGGAAGAGGCAGGGCCAAGGCCCACTCCACCCTGACATCTCCACTCCTCCAGGGAGAGGCCGTCTGAGCCAGGGCAGAGGGAAAGGAGAGGGAAGGCAGAAGAGAATGGAGAAGAGGGAAGGAGGAGGGGAGAGAAGGGAAGAGAGAAGAGAGGAGGACAAGGGGAGAGAAGCAGGATGGGGAAGAGAGAAGCAGGGAGTGAAAGTTGAAAGCTGATAAGGAAGAAAGGAGGGGAAAGGTCCGAGGAGAGGAAATGGAACGTGGGCTCTGAGAAGGGAGAAGGCTGACCAGGCGGGGAATGAAGGGAGAGATGCACCCGAAAAGGGGACAAGCTGAAGACAAGAGCAAGGAAAAGGGGTGGGTAGAGGGGCAGGGAAGAGGGCTCCAGCCCAGGGGACTCCCCTCCCTACGTTTCACAGACCTCCCCCAGGAGCAGTGGGGACGAATCGAAAATGAAACACCTCGTCCCCGGGCCCAGGGATGTGACCCTCGGCATAAGAGGATTAGGGAGGCTTCCAAGAGGAAATGGGGAGGGTGCCAGGAGTGGGGGAACCGAATACAAACTCCTGCTGCCCCCGCGCCCCCACCCCTCCACGCCGGCAGAAAGCGCGCCTCCGCGCCCACCGGAGCCATGGAGCGCCAGTGCCCCCTTGTGGCCATGGCCCTTGGCTCACCAGGCCGCAGCAGCGATCTGGAAAACTAGGGAAAAGGGTGCACCGGGTGGGCCTTTGAACACCTGAAGGGGACGAGTGCGACGGAAAATCCAGTGGGTGCAGTGACTTTGCTGGAGGCCTCCAAATCCTTTAAGCATCAGTGAAGACCTCAATTGTGAGGCTGGGCGTTTCTCGTTGGCTTCTTCCACTCTTGCAAGGGTGGCTCACAAGGCACAAAAAAAACCAGCGCACATCCACGCCTCCGAATGTCACGCCCACCCCAGAGGCACAGTTTCAGTCCTTGCCATCCTGGCCTCTGCCTCTCATCAGCCTCTGGGTGCCTCCCACTTCACTCTCAAGGGCCTGCTTCCCTAGGCCATAGCGCATAGCCTGTGTTTGTGTGTGCGTGTGTGTGTGTGCGTGTGTGCGTGTGTGTATGTGTGTGTGGCGGAGTGTAGAGGTTCTTGTCCACAGTGAGGGGTGGAACTGAGCTGGATAAGACACTTACTGGGAGGCCGAGACGGGCGGATCACGAGATCAGGAGATTGAGACTATCCTGGCTAACATGGTGAAACCCCGTCTCTACTAAAAAATACAAAAAACTAGCCGGGCGAGGTGGCGGGCGCCGGTAGTCCCAGCTACTCGGGAGGCTGAGGCAGGAGAATGGCGTAAGCCCGGGAGGCTGAGCTTGCAATGAGCTGAGATCCGGCCACTGCACTCCAGCCCCGGCGACAGAGCGAGACTCCGTCTCAAAAAAAAAAAAAAAAAAAAAAAAAAAGACACTTACTGGGAAGAGTCAAGAACCCTGGGTTCCAACTTGCTTCCGTCGCCATCTTGCTGTGCAACTTTGAGCATGTCTTTGCCCTCTCTGGGCCTCATGCTCCCCATCTGGAAACAAAAAGACTTGGCCTCAATGATTTCTAAGCGTCTATCCAGCCCTCTACACTCTATCTCTATCTCTAACACTCTGTCATTCCAAAAGAGAAAGCTTGAGGAAGAAACTAGTCCAATGCAAGGGAGAATTAGTAAGTACTCCATTGTCACGTGGAGAAGGGGTTTGTAACTACAATCAGGTGGACATCCCACCCAGCCCTTGGCCCCGACTCCTCCTCCAGTGCCCTCAGCAATACTTCTGCCCCAGATCTGCACAGAGATGCCTGTGGGTTTCAAACTCAGGCCCGCTCAGTGGGACTGGGGTAACTTCTCCCACACCAGAGGTCCGGGGCAAGAGGCCAGCCCCCCTCCTCAATCCCTCACCATGACAGCGGGGGCAGGACTCCTCATGTGTTCATTCAGAGCCCAGAGCCCCAGAGTGGATGGAAAGTGCAAAGTCAGCAAGATATCTTCTCTTCAGTGTGCCCAGCTCAAAGCAGGAGACTCAGCCTGGAAATGGAGAAACCTGAGCCTGGCTCAGCTCCCCCAGAGAGGAGGGGAAGGAGGGGAGGAAGCACAGGGAGGTGAAGGGCACCTCAAGGAGACAGCCCGGCTGAGGCAGGAGAAACCTTGCCCAGTGCTGAAAGCCATGAAGGAGAACGAAGCCCTGGAAGGTGCAGGGTGGATGAGGCAGGGTCACCCAGCTAAAGAAATGAACCGGAAAGAAGGCAGAGAGTGTCTTTGGTTTCAGAGTCAGTTTGGTGCTTGAGTCTGTCAGTTATTTTTTCTCTGCCTCAATTTCCTCATCTGCAAAATAGGGGTAATAGTATTCACATCACTGAGCTGTTGTGAGGATTACGTGAGTTAATATTTGTAAAAAGCACTTAGAACATTCCCTGGTACCTAGCCAGTAATTTTGTTTTATTTCTATTTTTGACCCCCAGGAAATCCCACCCCAGAGCATACCAGTCTGAGGAATCCTGGAATGCTCTAAGACCCTTATATTCAAACACGTAAAAGAATTGATCAGGGCCAGGCACGGTGGCTCACGCCTGTAATACCAGTACTTTGGGAGGCTGAGGCAGTTGGATTGCTTGGGGCCAGAGTTGGAGACCAGCCTGGGCAACATGGTGAAATCCTATCTCTACAAAAGATACAAAAAATTAACCGAGTGTGGTGGTGCATACCTGTGGTCCCAGCTGCTCAGGAAGCTGAGGTGGGAGGATCACCTGGGCCCAGGAGGTGGAGGCTGCAGTAAGCTGTAATCACCCACTGCATTCCAGTCTGGGACAGGAGTGAGACCCTGTCCAAAAAAAAAAAAAAAAAGAGAGGGAGAGAGAGAGAAAGAAAGAAAGAAAAAGAATTCATCAGGTTCGAATTTCACTCCTCAGCTCCCTGCTACCCATTATGAATAAAATAGGTCAATCTAAGCTCAGAGACTGAAAAAGACTTACCTAAGATCACACAGTAAATTGTGGCTCAGTTGAGGTTTCTTCACTGCCAGGTCTGAACATCACTGTTTATCCTTCCCCAGATTGGTGTCCTTTGGTATCTCTGCTTGCCAGCTCTGACCCTAAATCTTAGATGGGATCTCAGCAAGTGTCCCAATGGCTGGACCATAGCTCTGAGACTGGGAGGCTCTCCTTCGGTTTGTTGAAGGTCCTGTCTGGCAGTTAGTTCATCTCTTCACTCCTGTGTCCCTTGGAACCAGTTTTTCCAGCTGAAAAGAACTTTGGAGGTCACCTGGTCCCCAGCTTCCCCTTTCATCTGCCATCTGCCATCACTAGAGACCTCCATCACCATCGTTTTCCGTCTCTGTACCTTCTGACCCCCTCCTCCAAACTCCCTGCCCCTGACTCTGCCCCCTCCTGCAGGTCTTTAACCCCAAATAACCTAGACCCTCCCTGGCCTCTTGTCCTATTTCCCTGGGGGCCAGCTGTGTCTGATTGAAGAGCTTGCTGAGCCCGGTGATTGACATCAAACAGGACAACCGGGGAAACAGAGTCATCAGTCCTATTCAGCTCAGCAGCCAGCTAGCCCTCCTGCCTTGCCACCACCCCACCAGGCTGGCCGCTATGCCAGCATTTGCCTTTTCTAGTTTCTGCTTGGAGTGGCCAAGTGTAACAAGCCCAACTGCCCTGCCCAGGAGAGGATAGTGTCCAGAGACTCAGGCAGGACTCTAGGCCACCGGAGAAAGTGACCATGAGCCACCACCAGCAGGGCTGAGGAGCTGGAGGAGCCCTCTCATCCTTCCAGCACTGCCCGCTCCCTCCCTGCAGCCCAGCTTGGGCTGGGCTATTCCCTAGCGCCTGGGCTAGACCTGTTTCCAATGATTCACGTCTATGCATTCCCACCTCGCCCCTGGGAGCCAGCTCTGCACTCTTAATAGATCTTACGGTTAAGAAGTTTTTTCCTGCTACTCAGCGTTAGTGCTTAAAGTGCAGTTACACTCTGAAAATTGACCATAAAATGACACCATGGGGTCCACATTTATCCTCCAGTCACAATTCCAGACCAGCTTGGTTCAGTTTTCAGGTTGAAAAATGGCTTTTGGGGGCTTCAAACTCCACCCAAGTCCTAAATCTGCCTCAGTGCTTCCCCCTCAGTGGCGCCTCCCTCCCCCAGGCTGGGGGAGAGGCAGGCCCTTGGACTGCTGAGGTGGCGAGCCAGGCCCAGCTCAGCTTGGACCATTTCCTGCCACAGTCGGGTGGAGGTGGGGGCAATTGTGGGAGTGTGAGGGACTTGGCCTGGACATAGGCAGAGATGGGCCCAGCCTATCCAAGCTCTGGGGCCTTGAATGAGCCCCCATGCTATGAGGGACACTGGAATGAGTCCCCCTTCCATCCCTGCTTTCCTGGCAGGGCTTGGGCCAAGGCTGAGAGAGGGAGCGTCCTCAGTCCAGAGTCTGCAGGGTGGGAAAGGCAGTGATATTGGAGGTCTTCAGATGCCCCCCTGCCCATTATTATGCCTTGAGGCAGGGACAACCCTCTGTTCAATCGTTCTTGTTTGCTCAGCAAATGTGGCAGTTCTCTTATCTTGGGTGTGCTACTCCTCAACTGTTTGGCCAGTTTAGGACTAAGGGCTGGATTCACACTTGCTCTGGCCTTGAGGTCACCTCTGGTGCAAGTCAGAACAAGGAGGCACCTGGCGGTGTAAATGTGGGGGCCACGGGCTTTAGTTCTGAGAGCTGTGAGCTGCTGGCTGCTCAGGTTCTCGGCTGCCACCAAGTGCCTACACTAAAGCACGGGCAGGTTACCTGTAGGAGGACCCTCCTTAGTGTTTTTCCCTCCTGTTTACTTGAACAAGGCCTGGTTATCTGGTTCCCCAGTCCGCAGCAAATTAGAAGCAGTAAATCAGAAGGAGAGCAGAGGGGCTGCTGGAAGCAGGCACACTAAAAGTGTCAAGAAGTGAGAGCTGATGGCCTGACAGCAGGGGAGTAGGCAGCAAACTAGTAAAACACAAAACAACCCCAACCAGGTACAAGAGCTCAAAGAAGACAAACAAGCTGGGGCCATTTAGCCTAGGGTGGACACCCTGGGGCAGAGCGCCACAGCACAGTGCTGATAATGGCGGGCTATTAATGAGAACGACCCCAAATCTTTACAAAGCAGAGGCCAGGGAGATGAGAAAGATGTTTCCTAAACATGTATGTCAAAAATGAGTGATCTTGGGCCGGGTGTGGTGGCTCATGCCTGTAATCCCAGCTACTCAAGAGGCCGAGGCAGGAGAATCACTTGAACCCGGGAGGCAGAGGTTGCGTTGAGCTGAGATTGCACCATTGAACTCCAGGCTGGGCAACAAGGGTAAAACTCTGTCTCAAAAAATAAAAAGGAGTGATCTTTTTGTTTTTTGTTTTGTTTTGTTTTTTGGGGGTTTTATGAGGTGGGCACTCACTGGAATAAAATCTCAGCTTTCAGGCAAATTCTAAAGTCCGGAGTGCCTCATTCCTCAAACCCTCCCCACCCTACAGAGCTGAAGTCAGCTGGGTCACCCATTCCAAGAGCCAGTGCACAGAGAGGCATGCCTGCCTGCCTGCTTTGGAGCCAGTCCTGAGTTTAGCCCCAGCTCCAACGCTTGATGTCCATGGGACTCTCGACAAGTCACTTTACTTCAGCTGTTTCCTCTGTAAAATGTTGGCAAGAATACCTGCTTTGCATGGCTGGGAGGATTCAGTCAGGAAAATTAAAGCCCACATGTCCAACCCCCAGTGCACAGTAGGGGCTCACTAGGTGTTTCGTTTTTCTCCTTTGAGGAGCTCTCCTTCCAGAGGTCTGAAAATTGTGGCCCAGCCTGTTTTTCCCAGACCTCCCTTGTGATAGGTTCTCAGTGGGCAGCAGCACAGGGGCCTCTGCTGTTAGCCTTTTTGGCAGGAACAATGGAGCTCAGAGGTGATACTGGCTTGGGACAATGGAGCCCGGAGGTGATACTGGCTTTGGGTGGGGCCATCTGCTGGTGTGTGCCAGAAGATAGGGGAGAAGAGGGAGGAATCAGGGCTGTGGGAGCCAGGGGTTAGGGGCCAAGATGGGGAAGGGGTCAAGAAGCCCCTTTTGCTTCTTCCTCTTCCTCTGGTCTCCACAGCCTTCCCTTTCAAGAGCAGCTCCTCTAGCCTTCGTGATGCCAGTCAAGAGCACCTGGAACTCTTGACACAGGCTTGGTGGCCCAAGCCTGTAATCCTAGTATTTTGGGAGGCCAAGGTGGGCGGATCAACTTGAGGCCAGGAGTTCAAGACCAACCAGGAGTTCGAGGCCAAACCTCATTTCTACTAAAAATACAAAAATTAGCTGTGTGTGGTGGTGTGCACCTGTAGTCCCTGTAGTCCCAGCTACTGGGGTGGCTGAGGCAAGAGAATCACTTGAACTGGGGAGGCGGAGTTGCAGCGAGCCACTGCACTCCAGCCTGGGTGACAGAGTGAGATGCCGTCTCAAAAAAAAAAAAAAGCACCTGGAAATCAAGCCAGGAATAGTGAAGAGGGGCCCACCTCCTGGGGGACAGGTGGCAACAAATGTCATGGAAAAAGTACCTGTGGCACAAGCTAAGCTGGCCAGTGGCAGCATGGACTAGGCATAACCAGTGTCTGCAGATAGGCGGGTACACCTGGCACCTGCTGGCCTGGACACCAGTATTTTAGGGACATGTGGAACACAGTGGAAACTTCAAACTTTCCTTCATCTCATTGATTCCATTTGCAGAGCTCCCTTTTCATCTCATCTCAAACACCTCAACTCTAGTCTCCATTGGAATTCCAAGCATGAAAATAACAGTTGGCATTTGTCCAAAAGCCCCTCCCTGTCCCGAGTCGCCCACTCTGTGCTCTTCAGCCTGCCTGGGGGGAATGAGGGAGTAGGAGACACCTAGATCTATCGCATTCAAGAGAGAAAAGTGACATTTGAGGGACCGTGAAAAGAGCACTAGTTTAAATCAGTCGCATCCCAAACCCAGACTGGTGCCATCTTTTGAGTTTCAGTTTCCCCAAAGAGCTTGGGCTTTGGGGACAGACAGACCTACTTCCTCGATGGCTCTTGGCAGGTCATTTCTCCTTCATAAGCCTCAGTTTCCTCTTCTACTTCATGGGATTGCTGAAGAGAACCTGTGATTAAAAGGACTGACCTGGCACAGTGGCTCACGCCTGTAATTCCAGCACTTTGGGAGGCCAAGGCGGGTGGATCACAAGGTCAAGAGATTGAGACTACCCTGGCCAACATGGTGAAACCCTATCTCTACTAAAAATACAAAAAAAATTACCTGGGTGTGGTGGCGCGTGCCTGTAGTCCCAGCTACTCGGGAGGCTGAGGCAGGAGGATTGCTTCAACCTGGGAGGCCAAGGTTGCAGTGAGCCGAGATCACACTACTGCACTCCAGCCTGGTAACAGAGTGAGACTCCGTCTCAAATAAAACAAACAAAAACAACAGCAAAAGGACTAAGCCTGGTGTCTGGGGAGTACATACTAAATAGTGTATGTCTACACACTCCACTACGCTGAGTACTTTCCATGGATCAACTCCTTTAATCCTCGCAGCAATGCTGTGAACTAGGAATTGCTATAATGCTCATTTTAAGGATGGGGACACTGAGGTTCTGAGGGTGTAAGTGACTTTCCCTATGTTGCATAGCCAAGAAGCCACAGAAGCAGGATTCAAACCCAGGTATCATGACTCTAAAGCTTTTACCAATTATGCCATAATGAGGATTTATTAGGCAAATGGATGCTAAAGTGTTTTGTCAACTGTAGGCTGCTAAACTCATGTGAGGGGTAGGTTGTGTTATTTAAAAATCATGTTGGCTGGGTGCAGTGGTTCATGCCTGTAATCCCAGCACTTTGGGAGGTCGAGGCTGGTGGATCACTTGAGGTCAGGAGTCCAAGAGCAGCCTGGGCAACATGGGGAAATCCGGTCTCTACTAAAAATACAAAAAAGAAAATATTTAGCCCGGCATGGTGGCAGGAGCCTGTCATCCCAGCTACTTGGGGGACTTAGGTGAGAGGATCACTTGAACCCGGGAGGCGGAGCTTGCAGTGAGCCAAGATCACGCCACTACATTGCAGCCTGGGCAACAGAGTGAGACTCTGTCTCAGTGAAAAAATAAATTAATTAATTAAAATAAAATAAAAATCTATTAGCAGCTAGTCCCTGGAGACACGGTGGGCACAAGGCTGCAGAATGAAAGCCCCCCAGCCCTGCAGGTCTGGGCGGTCCCTCCCAGGCCTCTTGCTTCCCTGGTTTCCAACAACCCATGTTCCTCTTGGCCTGGGCCTTCGTGTGTGGAGCTTCTCTGCTGGCACCTGTCCCCTGGGACCCAAGTCTGTGCAAGGTGGCTCAGCACCCTGCTGCTACCAGGAAGGGGACATCAAAGTGGCCGCACGAGGATGAGATGGCTGCCTGCTTTGTTTTTAGAGGCGGTGGGTTTCATGGCTCACATGCAAGCACACAAGGAAGAGGAGACAGACTGGCAGGCAGGCAGGTCAAGGAGCTGGTGGGCTGGGGAGTGGCTGGGAGGAGCAGTGTGGAAGGAGGAGGGTGAGAGCAAAATGT
>NW_012115333.1:2579628-2592755 GCF_000951035.1 Colobus angolensis palliatus | reverse complement strand
TCCTTCCTTCCTTCCTTCCTTCCTTCCTTCCTTCCTTCCTTCCTTCCTTCTTTCCTTCCTTCCTTCCTTCCTTCTTTCCTTCCTTCCTTCCTTCCTGCATGTATGCATTCATTTCGACATTCACCCAACAACTATTCATTGAACAATCAAGTATGGAATCGTGGGTTTAGCGAAAGAACTCTGGAGTGAGACTGCCTGTGTTGAATTCTGGCTGTACTTTTTACTGGTTGTGTGACCTGGAGTGAGCTACTCACTCACTGTGCCTCAGTGTCTGAATCTGTAAAGTGGGTGTAATAATAGTACTTACCTCAGAGGATGGTTGTGAGGATTCAATGGGTTATTCCATGTAAAAGTCTTAGGACAATGCCTGGCACATAATAAGTGCTCAATAAACATTTGTTAAGTATGTTCCTGCTTGCATGCATGCATACACACACACACGCGTGTGTGCGCGCACACACACACACACACACACACACAAACACATATGCACAGCCTGCCAGACCTTGTGTCAGGCACTAGGAGCACAGGGATAACAAGACAGACACAGTCCCTGCTCTCATGGAACTGACCTTTAATCTTGAACTGATGCTATAGTGGAGGCCTTCCTGTCATTTATAGAATCCTCCTAAGCAGAGAGAAGTGGAACAAATGTTTAAACTGGCACTGCTGGGCCCAGAATGCAGCCTCTGTCCCTCTCTGCTATGCATTCCTCAGTGGGTACAGGCCAGGCCTCACAGTTCTGCACTTTGGAGACCTTTCTCCACAGTCCTGAAAGGAACTAGCCCATGAGCTCAGGCAAATGGTGTGACCAGAATGGACTTCATCATTAGCTGACTTCTAGGATATTTCCTAGTGGGATGATGGAAGGAATTAGTTACCCAAGAAAGTGGACCAGGAAAGAAAATCAAAATCAGTCTCTCTCTCTCTCTGTCTCTCTCGATGCTCTTGGGCTTTCTGGATTAGCCCACACTGGTAGGCATGTCACTAGTGTGCCTACAGGCACCTCTGCATAGATATATGTAGGAACATGTGCCCACGTGCATGGGCACAGATGGACCCAGAGAGCCTGAGGAAAAATGTTCATGTAAAATGAAAGAGGGTTGAGCTGAAGCCTGGACTCCAGGCCAGTGTGATGGGATTCAGCAGGTATGTCCTCTAGGGCCCAGAGGAACCTTGCTACCCTACCCATAGTGGCCACTCTGCCCCAGCTGAGGCATGGCTGTAGAACATCAAAGTGTGTCCCAGAGAGCAAGAGTGCCCAGAAAAGGAAGGGTAAAAAAGAGGCATCAGGACGGAAAAGATTCTGTGTCAAACAAATATGGGAAAAGCCCAGTTAAACCGATGTAAATAGTTTTTTGGTTTCTGGTTTTCTACTGCAGGACTTCTCAGAGCCTTCAGTAAGCTAATGTACAGGCAAATTGCTGAGGATGTGTGTGTTTCTGTGTCTCACAGTCTATTGTGTCTCCCAAACAAATTTAACCACAAAAGTATTTCTTTGCAGAATGGCTCAGGGGAAGTGTTCACTCTGGAGAATATGGCTTTGAGTTTTCTCCAGGCCCTGACCTCAGCCTTCTTCCATTGCCCTCACATACTGGAATCTTCTAATTTCTGAAGTCCCAATGTAGAGGGTTGTTGGGGGTCACAGACCTTGCTGCCCGGCCTGTCACCTGTTTCCGCAGCCTATTCTCTGTCCCCTCAGCCTCCATGCCCTCCCCACGCTTGTGGAATTCATCAGTGAAGTGTCAGAGGCTGGCCACCCAATTCCCCTTCAGACCTTCCTACTGAGGCCAGTCCTGGAGGCAGGGGCTCCCTTCAGATCCCCTCAATGCCATCCACCTGATCATGAGGCGGGTCAGTTAAGGTGGTGGCAGAGGGGCCCACCCCAGTGCCTGTGGACCTGTGCTGTTCCACATGAAGGAGTTCCTGTTCATTACCACCCTAACTCATTAGAGCAGCACCAGGCCCAGGAGGATGAAGAAAGAGAGCTGTGCAAATTAATGAGCGACCAAATTAAACATGTTCCCTCAGCCAGCAAGAGGTTCCAGTTGATCAGCTGAGGACTAGGGATTTGAAAGTGGGAAGTCCCTGCCCCATGGGCCAGAGACCCTGAGGCAGCCATCTCTTACTGTTCCTTAAGGCAGCCCGTCAGGAGCAGGGTTGCCAAATTTAGCAAACCAAAATACAGGGCACCCAATTACAATCTGAATTTCAATACTTGTACTGTTAGTACAAGTATATCCCATGCAATATTTGGGACATACTTATACGAAAAAATTATTCATTGCTTATCTCACATTCAAATTTAACTGAGGCCGGGAGCGGTGGCTTATGCCTGTAATCCCAGCACTTTGGGAGGCCGAGGCGGGCAGATCGCCTGACGTTGGGAATTCGAGACCAGCCTGACCAACACGGAGAAACCCTATCTCTACTAAAAATACAAAATTAGCCAGGTGTGGTGGTGCATGCCTGTAATCCCAGCTACTTGGGAGGCTGAGGCAGGAAAATCACTTGAACTTGGCAGGCAAAGGTTGCGTTGAGCCAAGATCACACCATTGTACTCCAGCCTGGGCAACAAGAGCAAAACTCTGTCTCAAAAAAATAAAAATAAAAAAAGTTTTTAAATTAACTGAATGTCCTGTACTTTATCTGGTCAACCTAGTCTGGAGAGTCCCAAAGCTCCAGGAGCTGTGGCACAGATCCAGTCTGGGACAGGGACAATCATCTTAAGGGCGAAGACTAAGAGAACTAGCCCGCCGCCCCAGTCCCACCAGGTAAGGGGCTAATTCTCCTTTATCTCTGAGGACCTGATTCCCTTGTACCCTTGAGGGCCTTGAGGAAGCAATGAGGTGCTAGTGAAAGGGCTCTGCCTGGATTGGGAGGCAGGAGCCCCGAGGGCAAGTCCCACTACTGCTCTGGTCTCACTGGGTGATCCTGGGACACCCAGCTCTCTTCTGCTGCAGAGCAAGATATAAAGGCCCTGCCAGTGCTGATTCTACCAGTCTCTGTCAGAAATGCCTCTGACTGACTGGAGAGACTATGGCCACCAGGGCCTCCCTTCCCCCATAGGCTCTGTGGCACTAATGCTGGGAATACGGAGGTGCATGGCATCCACTCCAGGGGATGGTATGTGTGTCTGCTGCTCACCTTTCTCTACAGAGAAGGCTTAATCATATTATCCTGCATGCAAGGGAGCAGGGTGGGCCCATTTTATAGATGGGGAGAACAAAGCCCTAAGAGATTTCTAGCTGAGTCAGAACAGGAACTTCGGCTTCCGTCAGGAGCCCCATCTTTTCTCCTTCCTCACTCTGGGTGGATCCAGATGGGGGCAGTCAGCCCTGCCCCACGTGGGCGCCTGTGTTGTTAGTGATGTCACCGGAAAGGCAGCTTGGATCGCTCCAGCTGCTCCCCTGCCCACCCCGCTCCCCATGCTTCGGTGGGCGGAGAGCTTAGGGTTAGCCATATTGTAAGGCCAGATGTGGATTTGGGTTCTAATTCTCTTCTCTTTTTTCCCCCTGAGGTCTAAATCCTTTAAGTCTTTGTTTTGCTTCCTGGGGAAGGGAAACACATGGGCTTGAGTGGATGGGGCTTCTCTGCTTCCAGCTACCATAGTCAAGCTCCCCAGACCCAGACCCAGACCCAGATATGTCTCCAGCCTGATCTGGCCAATGAGGCTCTACAGCAGTGCCACCCAGGCCCCCAGTGCCAGGCATATTTGGGGGCTATTCCTGGACTGTAATAAGGCACCACTGGGCTGGGCGCAGTGGCTCACGCCTGTAATCCCAGCACTTTGGGAGGCCAGCG
This sequence comes from Colobus angolensis palliatus, assembly GCF_000951035.1. Taxonomy (NCBI): domain Eukaryota; kingdom Metazoa; phylum Chordata; class Mammalia; order Primates; family Cercopithecidae; genus Colobus; species Colobus angolensis. Next base: position 2,588,951 of record NW_012115333.1, on the reverse strand, counting down.
GGCAGATCACGAGGTCACGAGTTTGAGACCAGCCTATCCAATATGGTGAAACCCTGTCTCTACTAAAAAGTACAAAAATTTGCCATGCATGGTGGTGGGTGCCTGTAGTCACAGCTACTCAGGAGGCTGAGATAGGAGAATCGCTTGAACCCAGGAGGTGGAGGTTGCAGTGAGCCGGGATCGTGCCACTGCACTCCAGCCTGGGCGACAGAGTGAGACTCCGTCTGAAAATAATAATAATAATAACAATAATAAGGTGCCCCTGCCGGAGAAAGTAGACTTCCAACCTTCTCTCTGAGGGACAGGACACTCTCTGTTGCTCCTGGAACACCCTCTTTCCCCATCCTCCAGCACCAAATAGCACCCACACCATCAGAATTTTGCTGGTGACTGACTCATTCACTGAACATAATTCGGAAACACAAATAATAATCATGGCTTGTATCTGCATGTTAGGGCTGAATGGGACCTGATAGAATATTTAGTCCAATCCCCTTTCTATGACAAATGGGGAAACTAAGGCCCAGGGGGAGGAAGGGACTTGAAAACATGTGTTCAACATCTGCCAAGCACCACGTAAACTTGATGAATAAGGCCCAGTGAGCTCCATTTTATAGATGAGGAAAACTGAGGGCTACAGACGATAACTGATTTATTCAAGGCCACACAGCCGGAAAGGGACTGAACCAAGATTTGAGCCCTAGTCTCTGCCTCAAAAGCACATGCTCCTACCACCACCAGGATGCTGCCTCTGCATGCTTGGCAGGACCCCAAATGAATGATGCCCTGCTCTGGCCTGCAGGACTGGGTGCCCCTGACAGCCAGTTGGTGGCCACAGAGGAAGCTTTCCTTACTTCCGTGCTGACACTCACCTTATAACACTGCACTCTCTTCTCTCAGCCCTCACCCTCACAAAATTATCCACCCCAGCTCTACCACTGCCAGGCCAGGAAGCCCCTCCTGAAGTCTGGCCCCATTCCTTAGCACTGTGGCCTGCTGTCCTTGCCCTCTGGAGGGGATCAGACCATCCCTATAATCTGTAAAGCACTATCCCTTAGGTGGGATCATTTAGGTCTCACTCTGGGTGATTGGCACTATCTCTATTTTATACCTGAAGAAACTGAGGCTCAGCGAGGTTACTCATGTGCAGTCTTGAACCCGCCATCTCATTGATTCCATTCGCAGAGCTCCCTTTTCATCTCAACTCAAACACCTCAACTCTAGTCTCCACTGGAATTCCAAGCATGAAAATAACAGATGGCATTTGTCCAAAAGCCCCTCCCTGTCTCGAGTCGCCCACTCTGTGCTCTTCAGCCTTCCCTGGGGATCTGTCCTCACTGCCATAGCCCTGTCCTGTCTCTTGGTTGGGAGGCGAAGGGGACGACTCAGTTCTAGCTCTAGCATTGGGCCAGTGCCCCATTGATTGAGACCTGTGCCATAGGTGCCCCTGCCTAGCATCCTCTCCTCCCATGACCCTGGGGTGAGGGCTGTCAGCCCAGGCCTTGGCCAATCCTGCTATCTAATCTAGTCCCCTCTCAGCTTCCAAATGTCCTCATCCAGGCTAGCAGGAGAGCTCAAGTGGGAGTTTCCACCCCTCAGATCCCCACCCCTTACTCCCATTATTAGTGAGATGCAGAGAAGTGAAGGGAAGACAGAGATACAGTTAGGAAAGGGTGAAAGGCAGGGGAAAAGGGGAGAGACAAAACCCAGAAGACAGGAGAAGGAGGAGGAACAGGAAGAGGAGAGAAAGCCAGAGACACAAGGACAGTGACAGAGAAGGAAAGGAAGGACATCCCTCCATTGTTCCCCAAGGACAATCAATTCAGTTGCTGGCAGGCAGCTAAGGTTCCTTCAGGAGAGAGGCTCTTTATTGCATCATCAGCACCTAGCAGAGTGCCGGGCATACAGTAGGCACTCAACACATGCTCGCTCATTTGAAGGAATGAATGAAAGCCCATCTGTTCTCATTGGCTGTCCAACTCATCCCAACCTCACTTCCTCTGAGCTCCAATTTCATTATGAGGAGTTGTAGTGCTCTTCATCTGGTGCCTGGCATGGCCTGCCAGAGACTGTCAGTTCTCTTTCCACGTGCTTATGTCATAGATTCCTAGACTGTCAGAGCTGGCAGAGCCCTCAGACAACCTCGGCCCACTCCTCATGGTACAACGGGGGGCACTGAGGCCCAGAGCCGGGAAGGGACTTGTGCTGTGTCACTCAGCAGAGCTGGAAGTAGAAGGCTGTATGCATTCTGGCTGCCCTGGGGTTCAGTGCATTGCATCTTGTGGCTCTGGACCTCCCCAGCGAGCCCATCTGCAGCTGTGCTGTGGGTGAGGTCAGAAATCTTTGTTCTGCAGAAGAGATGACAACTCCCTGTCTTCACAGTCTGGTGGACAGCCCTGGCCAGGTGGGGGCCTTGCTTCCAGGGGAGGACTACAGGCAGGATGCTACCGAGGCTCTCCTCCCCAGTGAGTTGAAGGTGGGGGTCCAGGAATGAAGGGAGCACTCACCAGGACCAGGACCCTGACACAGTCTCCCCGCCCATCCATCCTACCTTTCTCTCCTGACTGCCATGGGGTTCTCATTCACTCTGGTATCGAAGCCCTGAACTTGGGCTCCGATAGACTTGGATCTTCTACTTCCTAGCTGCAACTCCCTTCACCTCTCCAAGCCTTGATTTCCTTGTCAGCAAAATGGGCTAACTACCATTCCAACTTCATATGATTTGTGTGAGACTTAAAGGAGATGGTGTACATCCTGAGAATGGCATAGCACCTGTCTGGCACACAGTGAATGCTCAATAAACGTGAGTAATTATGGGGCCCTCTTTCACTATCCTGCTGACCCCACCTCCTCTCATCCTACTGGCTTCTTGCATGGTCTTGAAGTACCCCACTACCTGCAGCCACTGAAAAAGCAGTTTCTGGCCCCAGGGCCCCCAGGTCTCCTTGAGCTTTCAGTGTGACCTTGGGCAGCCCACTTCACCTCACTTCCCTCATCCTTCAAAGGCCTTCGTGGTGCTTCCGTATACATCAAGGGACCCTCAGCTTCTTCCTGGTTTAATATTGCATTTCTAGAAACCATCTTTCTGTATTGAGCCGGGTCGGTCTAGAGTCTAGCCTAAATCCTCATGTTTCGATGTACATGTATGTGTGTGTGCATGTGTTCATGTGCACTCCTAGCGGGAGGGCTGGGAAGTCCCAAACTTCCCGCTTTTCTCAGGCCAGTTTCTCTTCCACAGGGCAAGAAGCTTGTGGCTAGCTAGGATCCAATCTCCCTGGTGCAGACTGGCTGCCACCTGCCTGCCAAAGGGACGGTGGATCTTTTTCTCTGCACCCAACCAGTCCCACCTGTGGTCCTCCACCAAGCCCACCTGTGGTCCTCTGCGAGCAGCACCATCTACTTGGCTACATCCTCCCAGCCTCAGGACTTGCCTTTTCACCAGCCGCTGCCAGGGCTCTCTCCTGACTCCTCTCTCTCTGCTTCTCAGTGGGGGGCCCTCCATGGTCCCCCAGTACCCCACCCCACCACACACATACACACACACACACACACACTCTCTACAGCCAGCTCTCCATCTCCTGTCCCTGTCCTTTCCTCCTTTTCCAAGACAAATCCAAACGTCTTGGTTCCTGTGCCTGACTTGCTGTGTGATCCTGAACAGCATACTTCCTCTGCCTCTCTGCCTCCCTTGAACCATTTGTGAAATGAGGGGAATCACACCTCCTACCTGTCAACATTGCTACAGCCTCTACCTCAGGCCACAACAGGGAGGAGAAATGGGCTAGACAGGTGGTTGTTGGGGCAGGTCGTGCCACTGTGGCTGGTCCTATTGGCACAGTACCATGAGGTTGCAGAGTCCTGGCAGGGACTTAGAAGCAACAGAGGTGACCTACCCTTGGACATCAGAGTGCCCTCCACAGGGTCCCCACTAAGGGGGCTTCCCAGGAGGACTATGGGCTCCCTCTGCCCTTCTAAACTGTCCACACAGATAATACAAGGACATCCTGATGTGGGTCCTCTGTCCCTGGTCTGCTCCCCCACTGTAAATTTGCAAATAAAGTTGTCTCTGAGGAAGCCCCTTGGGCCCAGGGCTGTGGCGAGGCCAGGGCCTGCGGCCAGCCAGGTGGCTTCCATTAGGTGCCGGCCAGCCCAGGACAGCAGAGCTGCTAATCCCAAGGTTTATGGGGCAGCTCTGCTCGCCAAGGCTCAAGGGCCCAAAAAGCAAAAATGCAATTTCCAAACCCCTCACAGTTTTTCCTCGATTTTTGTACTGCTTCCCACTGGACTTTCTTTTTCATTCCTTGTTTTTGTCTCCCTCATCCTCTCAATCTCACAGTGCCTCCCTCTGCTCTCTGCTGGGCCTCCAGGCTCTCTAACTGCCTCTCCCCTCCCTGCTGACCAACTTTCTCCATCTTCACAGAGAACTTGTAGGTATGACGCTGTGGTTGCTATGACTCTGAACCCCCTTCTTCTTCTTGTGCTCTTGCTCTGGGCCTTCTCTGTCCTCCTAAGACTAAGCCATTCATTCTCCCCCTCTCCCTTCTTGTCTTTCCTGGCTCAGCTGTCTCTCCCTCCTGGGCAGCAGCAGGGGCCTCGGTGGGCAAAGTGGGGAGCAGATGTGGGATGCCCTGCACCCCCACTGCTACCTTAGCAGACAAGGCTCATGGCAGCCCAGTGGATGAGTGAGCAGACAGATGAGTGGGTGGTGCAAGCCCTCCCAAGCCAGGTCTGCCAAGCACACAAGTACTTAGCCTGCCTGGCTGCACAGACTTCAGCAGGGGTTTTGACTGACAACAGGAAATAAAGTAAAACACATAAAACAGAAAAAAAAAATGCAGCCACCCAGCAACTGAATGCAAGCAGAATAGTAAGCAAGCTGCTTGGGCTTGGAGGGTGCTGGATAGACAGGACAGGCACAGAAAGGGAAGACCTTAAGTACTGGGTACCTGCCTCATGCCAGGGTTCTGGACCAGGCTGGATCTGCACAGCAGTCCTGGCACAAAGATAAGTAAATGAGGTCCCGGAGAGGCTAACTGGCTTCCCCAAGGCATCTCTTCTAAAATATCCTTCACTCCTTCTAAAGGACTCTCCTGTCACTGTCCTGCTCCAGGTTTCCAGGCTCTTCTTTCTCAGGCCTGTCCTCTGCGTGGGGCCCCACTGACAGGGCAAACTGCTTAGATAAGGCCAGTTGCCAGGACAGCCTATGTCTTGACCATTGCTGAAGTATTGGTCATCTTCGGGGTTTCCCCTGTTGTGCTCCTATCAGATGCTTCCACTCCAGGCCACACCTCTTGGGGTCACAGTGGCCTCTACTCTAGTCCCAGGGCAAACTTGCTCACCCTCTTGGTGCTCTTTGCTCCTGGATCCACAAGCTTCTCCATGGCCTGGGATTGAGGCCCAGAACTCAGCATCTGAACCTACCTCAGTGGTCTCAGTGGACTTCCTGAGCTCCATCCAAGACACTTGCCCCAATCAGCCTCTTCTCAGCTACTCCACCCTGTCTCTTTCCCCCCCCAGTTCCCCCCAGCTCTTCCCCATATTCCACGCCCACCATGTTCCAAGTCTGGCCTTCTCTTTTTCCTTTTGATCCATTTTCGTCATCTGCCTTTGCTATCAGTCACCTCTCCCCATTTTCCAGAGACCTGATGAAGGGAAGACAGTGACCCCAGCTCCCAGTATCTGCAGAGCAAGGTAGCAGCCATCATAGGAGGTTGAAGCCATATCCCAAAGCTCCTAGCAATATCCCTGGGGAAGGGAGAGCAGTAAAGGGAGCCTACAGATAAGCAACTTCCCTCAGCTGGTTGCAAGGAAGGCAAAACTTGAGGTTAAGGTGGAGGTTTCAGGTCTTGGTTACATGCTGAGCGAGGATTGCTGCCCTCTTCTCCCAATGCTCATGGGAGAGTCTATGTGAGTGACACTTCTAGAGCACAAAGAATACACTGAGAATGGTGCCTCCGGAGTTGGGGGCTCCACTTCCCTCCTACCCAGAATCTCCTATCCAAGTATTGCAAGGCAAGGACTTATCTCTCCCCTTCCACGGCTACCATCTTGGGCCATGCTGCCATCACCTCTCCCCTGACTCTGACAACAGCCTCCTCTCTATGCTCCTACAATTAATTCTCCACACAGCAACCAGAAAAATCTTTCAAACATGTAAATCAGATCACAGCAAACCACAGCTCAAAATCCTCCAAATGGCTTCTTCTGTCCTTAGAATAAACTTAGGCTGGAGTCCGTGACCAACATGATGAAACTCCATCTCTACTCAAAATACAAAAAAAAAAGTCCATATGTGGTGGCACACGCCTGTAATCCCAGCTGCTCGGGAGGCTGAGGCAGGAGAATCTCTTGAACCCAGAAGCCGAGATCCCGCCCCTGTACTCCAGCCTGGGCCACGAGCCTGACTCCATCTCAAAAAAAGAAAAAACAAAACGAATAAACCTAGGCTGCTTACACACCCCTTGAGGTGCTTCCTGATCTGGTCTTCCAGCTCCTGCTTCTCTACTACCCCAACCCACCCGTCTACCCCCACCCCCAAGCACCTCCTTCCTTCCCCCATTCCTGTCCGCAGGCGGGGCTGAGAAAAATGGACATTCTGCCATCAATGATAGACTGGATTAAGAAAATGTGGCACATATACACCATGGAATACTCTGCATTCATAGAAAAGGATGAGTTCATGGACACTCTAGTTCTGGAAGGGAGGACCGCACAAAAACCCTGCCAATCAACTGACCTTTCTCTAATGGTCGAGGGAAGCCGACTAAGGAGTCTTTGAGGGGGCGGTGATGGTAGGGAATTTAGGGGGTGGAGAGATTTGAAGAAAAGTTAGGAGAGTTGGTGCTGAACCTGGATCAAGCAGAAAGGAGAACAATATGCGCACCTGAAGGAAAGAAGGCCACCGACTTGCCTCGGCACCCACCCTGTGCCCTGCCATTCAGACCCATTTTCTCTTTCCGGCTTCACCACCGCGGAGTGTGTTCTGCTAGTTCCATTTCACAGACGAAGAAACTGAGGCTCTGAGAAAAATGAAATGAACTGCCCGAACTGCCCCGGGTCACACAGCTGAGCCCGGCTGCCAGCACAGGCCTGTGGGACTCTTTTCACGCCTGGGGCTCTGAAGAGCTGCTTGGGAACCATCAATTACTGAATCGAAGCAATTGAGGGAGCCTAGCGCGGCCTCGCCGCCTGCCCCGGCGGTTGCTCGAGCCCCTCCTCGTCTGCGGGCTGAGGCCTTTAGTCATTTACACTTTGAAGGCAGCCTATTCTCACCAGCAGCTTTCCTGCCCGCACATTTGCATTTGGAGCCTTTCATCTGATCTCTCGGAATTAAAGGCTTTGTCTCCAATTAAAAGAATTCCAGGCCGGAGGAGCCTGGAGAGGGAGGGGAGGGGGCTCCGGGCCCCAGGACTTCCTTCCCAGCGCGCCTGGCCTCGAACCGGCTCCGCCGGCTCCAGCTCAGAAGGCGGGGCGGCCCGGAAGGCCTGATTTGGCCGGATAAAACGAGGACCGTCTCAGGGATCCTACTCTACGCTTTAACCCTGCCGAATTCTCTGGTCACCCCGGGCGGAGCCTCCCAGCAGCCTAGAACGCAGTTGGTCCAGTACCAGGAGCACGGGTTAAGGGGCTGGCTCAGGCAGCCTCCCAATCCCGACACTAATGTTTATTGACTGTGTGCTATTGGGCAGCCGGGCTCTCCCCTCGGAGCCTCAGTTTCCTCCTCTACAAAATGGGAGCAAGGGAATCTGTAAAGGGTGGGCCCCACCTGCCCAGGACAGAGGAAAGGGTTTGATATTAAGAGGCAGGGAAAGAAATTCAAACTCCAGATGTGTCCCTCTGTCCCTTTGGACAAAAGCTTTCTTCTATGTGGGCCTCAGGCTCCCCCTTGTAAAACGGGCAGTTGGGTTTGGAGGGCTTTCCTCCAACTCAGAAATATTATGGGATGCTGAGTCTCCTGGACCCATTCAGTCAGCTCCCTCCCTCTTGCCCTGACCCCAGCCTGGACTTGGTCCCCTCCCCCATCATTATAATACTTTTGTTCCAGTTCTCTAGGCCACCCTGGCTGCACATTAAATTAACTTAGGGAGATTTATGAAAATACCAATGTCAAGCCCCAGAGATCCCAATTTAATTGTTTTGGGGTGGGGCCAGGGCCATTTTTCAACACTCCCCAGGTGATTCTAGTGTGCAGCCAAGTCTGAGAACCACTGCCCTAGGCTGTCCTGTACCTCCGCTGCAGGCAACTCAAGGGTTGAGAGTGGGAACCTGGACCCTGGTTCTGACCTTTCCCCATGGAAACCCTGGGTAAGTCACTTGCCTTCTCTGTGCTGCAGTTATTTCAGGTATAGAAGATGAGATTGAGGGGATTAAATGAGATCATGCATGTAAAGCGCTGGCTGGGCACAGACGCAGTGCTCACTCACCAAATCCTGTCTCTAGCGTCTCATTTCCAATGTGGAGTTGACTCTGGGCTCCTCTCCGCAACCCTGAGAGGGCAGTAGGTTAAAGAAGCAGACATTACACATGGGTAGACTGAGGCCCAGAGGAGAAGTGACTCACCCAAGGTCATGTAGTTAGAAGGATCCTAGAAGATCCAGAGTTCTTGCAGAGTGGGAGATGGCACTATCTTTAAGTGTGCAGCCTCTGGAGCCACACTGCCTTGGATTCAAATTCTGGGTCCATCACTTATTAGCTGTGTGAACCTGAGTTGCTTATTTTCTGTGCCTCAGTTTTCTCATCTTTAAAATGGGGACAATAATAGCATTCACCTCCTGGGCACTCATCAAGCTAGTTCCCCCTTTCCCAGCCCCAGCCACCTCCTACACTGTAAGTCAGAAAGCCCAGGCCCAGAGAGGGGAAGAGACTGGCCCAGTCATACAATGCGTTAGAGGCAGAGCTTGGTCAAAACTCAGTTCCCCTAACCTTTCCAGGTGGAGGAACCAGCACTAGTTTCTATAGCTCATACAGTCCTCTCCACTCGCTAAGAACAGTAAAACCTTGTATGGACAGGTCATTGGCAATTTTCTGTCTCCCAGTGTTCATGGAGAAAAGCAGCAAAGGAATTTTCATTCTCTCCCAGGCTTTCTTATTTTGTTTTCTTTTTTTTTCTTTCTCTGTGCTCTCTCTCAAGCTGGCTCTTCACTTGCTCTGATGCCTCTCTTCCCTTCCATTTTCTCCCTTTTTAATTCCCTCTGGTAACTCAAAACCATCCGAATGGATTTAAATAAACCTCTCCTCAAATAGTCTCCTTCAAGGGGGAGAGGATGGAAAGTTCAGCCTGAAGGGAGAGTTTCTCTGATGAGTCTAGTGAATGCTGACAGTGG
>NW_012115333.1:2560895-2579433 GCF_000951035.1 Colobus angolensis palliatus | reverse complement strand
GGGGGGGGTGTCCATGAATAGGGTCTCAGAGGATTCAGCACCTGGGGAGTCATAGAACAGCCTCACTTGAGAGGCCCAGAAGGCTGGTGTAATCCACTTCAACTCCTGCTCCTCCCCCAACACACACACACACACACACACACACACACACACACACACCCCAGATGGAAACGGGCCTTTCCCAAGGGGTTCAGGAAGCATTGAGCAGTGAAAGACCCTGTTAAATGGCAAAAGCACCACCTGGAAAGGGAATATCTTACCTCATTGGTACCAGTGAATAACATCACATATGAGTTTATCTTTTACCCCCAACAGTGTGTATTACATATCTACAGTCCCTAAGCACAGTGACAGGCCGAATAAGTGAAAATAATAATCATAATAATAGCAGCCAACCATGTCTGAGTGTTTACCATGTGCCAGGCACTGTTCTAGGTATTGCACATGCACAGATTCACTAAATCTCACAACGCAGTGAGGTTGGTACAATTAAAACCCCCATTTTGCAGTTGAGGAAAACTGGGCCCAGAGAGGTTAAGAAACTTGTCCAAGATCATTCAGCTAGTAAGTGACAGAGATGGGTATAAACTTGGCTGTTTGGCTTCAGAGCTCATGAACTTAACTACTCTCATATGCGGAGATGAACAAAATGGGTCACTCCCTCAAAGAGCTGGCAGTCTGGAGGACATGCCCTCCTAACAGCAAAAAAATAACCCTTCAGGGTAGCAAATGATGTCATATAAATAACCCTAGGAGTCAGGAAACTGCATTCAAATTCTGAGCTGTGTGGTCTTGGGCAAGTTTCCTCAGATGCAAGGAGCCATAACCCTTCCTCACAGGGTTGTTGGAATAATCCACTGAATGTAAAAGTGTTTAGTAACCCAAACAGAGCTGGAGGGAAGAGATCGTTATTGGTAGTGTTTTCTATCCACCTGCTCATGACCTATCACGTTCTGTTCCCCATCCGCCAATATATATACCTGTGCACTTACCCAGCTTTGAACCTCTGTCCCCCAAGCCAACAGTACTCAGCTCCCAGCAACACCCCACAAAAACACTCCTACTTGCAGACATGCACACACCTCTCCCTGCACACATGCTCCTTGTGCAAATGCACAGCCCTATTCTTGCACACATGTGACTATCCCTATGTACGCAAACCCTCCCTTGAAATTCTGTCAGCAAGAGCCCTGTCTACAGGGTTCGGAAATGCAATTCTTGTGCAACTCAACTACTCTTTCCCTCACATGGGGGCTGTAGGTTGGTGGGCATCAGCAGAGAATGGGGTGGTGTAGGGTACAAAGTACAGTCTGGAAGAGGCCGGTCAGGAAGGCAGCAGAGACCTGCTCAGGCCCTGCCTTTCAAGCAATCTGTTTAGCCCTGCAGCTAAGGAGCCCATTAGCGGTGGCTTCTCATTTCAGATTTCCCAGCATGCCATGGCTCGCAGACTGCACACTGTTTATTTGGAGAAGCTGAGAAAACTTGTTTGTATAATTAGAGTGGGGACAAGGGCTGCCCTTGAAGGGGTTCTCTGCAGGAGATCTGGGCTTGCAGCAGACGCCAGCTCCAAGGGCCCGCCACCCGCCTGAGGAGCACCCGGCTGGAGCCCAAGAACAACAGAGGCTGGCAAGCTTGAGCTGACTGGGATGCAGGGCCTCCATTGTGGCCTCTCTGGCCCCCTCTCTTGGTGGTAACTGATTGGACAGACCACCGTTGTTCCACCAGGGCCCGCCTAGGACCAAGTAGAGAAGAGAGAGGGTCAAAGCGCCAATGAAGCCTCCATGGGGTGCAAAGGGCCCAGGCTTTGGATTTAGAGCTTTGCTTCACTGGGCCTCGGTTTCCTCATCTGGAAAACAGGGATGGTAATATGCCTATTGGAGCATGGTGACTGAAAAGAAAAGTGACATCTGTGTCAAGGTCTGGCAGGATGCCACAGTGTCTCATAGATGCCTTCCTTCCCACCCTTTTCTGGGATGGACCTTCATTTCTCGTTTCTTTTACATCGAGATAATTGCCGTTTGAAGAGTTGGTTTTAAATCTATTCACCTTGGTCTTTTCAATGACTTCTAACATAGTATTGCTGAGTCCAGACAATTTGTTTCCTTCTCTCTCTAAGCAGCTCTCTCTCTAAGTCTTTTCTCCTATTGCCTTTGATTGTCAGAAATTCTGATTGGATCTAAATCTGTCCTCATGAAATAACTATTCCCCCTTTCCCATCCCCATACCGAGGTGTGAGTTTTACTTCTCCTCTGTAGGCTGGCCAATCTTGACACAAGTCCTAGAGCTCTGAGCCAGGGGTGCATGATTGGGGAAGATCCCCACCTAACTAACAGAGGTTCAGACTGGAGCCTGCTCCTTCAGGCCGGGCTGAACCTTGTATTCTATGGCCTAGCCTCGGCACCACACTGCCTTGCCCTCCCTCTCCAGAGTTGCAGCCTTAAAGTTCAGATGGCCATCCGGGCAACCTTCTTCCCTGGTCCTGTAGGGTTGCTGTGGGATAAGGAGCAACTATCTGTTTAGCTCCTGGGGAAGGAGCTGAAGTTACCATTTGTACCTCACTTTTGCCATCTGTGAAATGGGGAACTGGGCTAGATAAACTTCGAGACACGCCATGATCTCAGTGAATGCTCACAATCGTCTGTGACGTGGGTAGAGAAGTACCAGGGTCACCAGGTCACAAAGCATCAAGGGGCAGAGCCAGGGTTCCAGTTCAGGTTAGGTTGACTCCAAAGTGCTCTTAAGTCTCAGAGAGATACATATACATAAAACAAAGAAAAGGCAGGAGAATCAGCTCTCTGGCTGAGAGGAAGCAGCATTCATTCATTCATTCGTTCATCCACTTCTTCTTTTCATTTATTTTCATTATGAAATATTTCAGACACACATGAAGGTTTCCAGATTGATGCAACAGCTCCCTTTCACCATCATTCAGCTGGAGAAATAAAACATGGATGTTTCAGATGTGTCCAAGTTAACACATGTAACTGGAGTTTATTCATTTTTCACCGCTGTATTGGTATTCCATTGTATACATATATTATGACTTATTCATCCGGTCTCCTGATTATGAACCTGTGGGTAGCTTTGCATAATTGAAGACAAGGAAGAGTGCTGCTGTGAACACCCTTATATGTGTCTCCCAATGGACACGTGTGTTAGCATTTCTCTGGGGGCTTGCTGGATCTGCATGTGTGTGCTCATCTTCACCTTTACAAGTACTACCAAGTTGCCCTGTTCATTCATCTCTTCATAGGGCAAATGTTTACTGAGCACTTCCTATATGTCAGGCCCTGGTGTGACAGCAAAGCTGGAGGAGCCATGTCCTTTAAAGTGAGAAGCAGAGGAAAAGGGTTAGACTTAGTTGGAAGGAACTTGGAGAGATGTAAGTAGGCAATTGCCAAGAATTTGTGGAGAACTCTATGGAAAGAGCTTTCAGGTGGTTTTTGCCATCTTACTTTGGGACACATAGGGGAAGGGGAAAGACCTTTCCCTCCCAGTCAGCTCCCTATGGGATGCAATCATGAGAGCTTGGGGCTGGCAGTCAGCAGGTCTGGATATTGGTCCTGGGCCTGCCTCAAATTCATCATGTTCTGCTGGTTAAGTGCCTTTCCCACTGTGGCCTGAATTTCTCAGTACAAGGCAAGGAGGCAAAACAATGCTTCAATCTGTATCGTCTACAGTCAACAGATTTGGGTTGTAAGAATTAATATATCGCGTTACCCTCCAGAGCCTTGAATTTCTTTTATTTAATCTGGGCTTGCTAATCTTTGCTAGTATTCCTGGAGTATTCCTGGCAGCCTTGGGAGATGGGAGATGCCCACTCCCGAGGCTGCCAGGAATACTCCAGAAGGGTTCAGTGTTATACTTTGAAGCATTGTTCTCCCTTAGGTACATTCCTGTCAGGAGGCAGTGGGATGGCAAAGATGACCCTTGACTTCCCTGCCGATTTCTAACTTGCTCCTCCCATTTCTGCAGGGTCTCTTTCCCAGACCCTGCTCCCACTTCAGGTCAACCATCTTCACACACAAAGTATAAATGTAAAAAAAATAAATAAACCTAGAGCGAGCCCGAGAACTGAAGCAAATTGCTGGCAAGCGCTGGCCACTGATTAGCATGCATAGTGGACACGCAACTGGGCATACCGGATAGAACTGCACTTTTCCGCAGGCTAGAGCTATCAGCATGGGCTGAGCTGGGGAGGGGTGCATGGTGGTGGGGGCAATGATGGTGCTCTAGCTGGACCCAGGGAGCTCATCTGCCAGGAGGGCCCCAGGCTTGCTCTCTCTGGCTGCTCTGCTCCTCATCCATGCTCCCCAAACCTCATCAGAGGTTTCCCGGCAGCAAGCAAGAACCTAGCACCCACTCAAGGGAGATGCAGAAGGTGCGGAAGTGGAGCCAGGTGGTCAGGGGCAGATAGGCCCAGGGTCTAGGGTCCACTGAGTGACCTTGGGCAAGCACATTCATCATCCTAAGCCTCCACTTCCTCATCTGTAAAAGGGGAACAATAATAGTAAATACCTTGTAGGGTTCTGGGGGCTCAGGGAGTTTAGAAGAATGCCTAGCAGTGACAAACACATAGCAGGAACATAAACAATGTGAGCCCTTTTCTGCTCCCGTCATCACTGTGTAAAGATCGCCCCACCCCATGTATGGGCACAGACCAGGAAAAGCATGAAGCAAAAGGAATGTCTGGAGGAATCCGTGGATAAAGAAGAAGAAAAAGTGAAAACAGCTCACATATATTGAATGCACTGTGTGAAGTGCTTTGCAGTCTTTATCACTTCATTTTAACGCCTCAGCAGTCCTTTGCAGATGAGGAAACTGAGGCACTGACAGGTTGTAACTTCCCCAAGGTCATGCAGCTACGTAGTAGCAGACCTGGCTGGTATTTAAATCCAGGTCATTTGACTTTAGTTGGGCCAAATACAAGACTCTCAAGTTCAATTTGAATTTCAGATAAAAAATGAATACTTCCGTAGTACATACTTATACGAAAAAGGACATACTTATGCTACAAAATATTCATTGTTTGTCTGGAATTGAAACTTAACTAGGCCTGCTGTCTTTTCATTTGCTCAATCTGGCACTTCTAACTCCAGTGGCTGCACTCCTTAATAGTACCTTAAAACAACTCCCACACTCTAAGGCCTCTGATGAACAGGTTAAGAATACGCCCCGGCCTGGGGCCCCAGGCTCTCTCCCACCCACCTGCAGTTCCACACCTGGTAACTACATTTGAAGAAACACATAACCAGCCCCTCAGAACTTGGTTTTAATAGAGGAGAGATTGGATCTCAAACCTCAATGGGGCCCTTAGCAGTCAAGGGGATCACTAAAAAGGGAGTGCCAGAGGAGCAGCTTGTCCCTCAGGGGCCTTGGGGACCCAAATCCCAGAGGCCTGAGTTGCAAGTCCATGGGGTAGAACAGTGGAAAGGGTACGCTCGCTCTGGAATGAGCAAACCTGGGTTTGAAGCTTGGAACTGCCACTGTGTGGTGCTAGGCGAGTGACTTCACCCCTCCAAGCCTCGTTTTCTCATCTCTAGAACAACTATGAACAATAATAGCACCTTTAACTCATGGGGTTATTGTGGGGAGTAAGGGAGATAAGGCATGGCACATTGTGAGCACTCAGTGAGTGTGGCTTATTGTTACCAATCCCCTGGAGCAGTTCTCTCCCCTCACCTACCCTTACCCAGGGTTCTCTCCCGCTGCACTGCAAGCTTCAGATTTCTTTCAGGGTGGAGAGAGGGAGACCAGGCAGCTGATGAAGGTCGGGCCTCTGGTGTTACTTCCCATGCAGCTGCCGTGCTTGACATGTGGGGACACCTGCTCCCACCCTTCTCCCAGCCCCCATCCTGCCAGCCCCAGCTCCTGAATAATTCACCAAAATACCAATACCCCAGCTATCCCCTTTCATTGAATGGGAGCTCTGGACAAGTGGTTTCTCATCTAAACTCTGCTGTAGCTATGGGGAAGATCAGCTGGGATGGCAGGGGTGGGGGGCGGGGGAAGTGGGGGATGGCAGAGGGTATGGGATAGGGTAGACAGGGCCAAGGGTTGAGGGGAGGATCAAGAGGTGTAGCTTTATGGCTTCACCTCCCCCAAGCCCCCCATCCCTCCCATTGCTGATCTCCAACTTGGGAGACTTGGGAAAACTTGGAAAACACTGGAGAATTGTCTCTAGCCACTTTTCTTCTTTGAGTCTGTTTCCCCATCTGTGAAGTGCTGATACAATCCCCACATCATAGGGTGAGTGTGAGCAGAAAGTAAGCGGGTGGATGAGAAACCACTTTTTCAAGCTCTCTAACACTATCCACAGGCAAAGCATTATCATTGCATCTGCGCCTTTGTTTTGCCATCTGTAAAATGGAAACCAGAATACCTGCCTTCTAGGGGTGTTTTGAGGATTAAATAAGATGTCTTCTGGGCTTCTCAGGCTGTTTCCCCCAGCACAGAGCACCCCTGCCCACCCTCACTCCCCTTTGCCTGATTAATTCCTTCTCATTCTTCAGAGCTGCTCAAAGTGTTTCCTCTTCTGAGAGACTTTCCTGCCTTCCCCCAACCCCCATCACCCTCCCAACTGTCTTGGGCACCCCGTCTCCTGGCTTGTCTTGCCCCCTATCCAGACTCCCACCCCCACATTCTGTCCTGGCCCATTTCCTCGTCCGTTTCCACACTACTCAGCCAGGTCACATCTTGTTCCTCATTTTCCCCCTGCCAGCATGGGGCCTGGCATAGAGTCTGCACTCAGTAAACATTTGCAGAATGAGGAAAAGTGCCTCATAAACACCAACGTGTTGTCCAGATATGAGGGGTTGTTAGCAGGGCATCCCTTTGAAACCCAGCATTCTTCCTAGCATCACTGGCATCATGACGGAGCTGCATTTTTCACCACTGGACCTCTCCTCCTCATCTGAAGCCTTTGTCCCTGGGAGTAGGCCTAGGGTGACACTGGGGCTGGTGGGGTGGGTGGGGGCACCTGGTGGAATCTGGGGCCAGCTGGGGCAGTCTGTGAGCTTGCTCCAGCCTGTCTCCCGGGCCTCTGGTCTGCTGTTCTGCCCCGCCTAGCCCACTGCGTTCAGTTGCAGACACCTCATTATCGCAGCGATGCAGCCAAGCTGGAGGCAGTTCAGAGAAGAGCAGTGAGAGCAATGTGGGGAGGTGGGGGCCTGGCGCTGGTGCTGGCGGCGGGGGAAGGGAGCAGTCCCAGGGCCGAGGCTGGAGTTTGGCTCAGCAGGGCTCAGCGGGGAACCTGAGAAGTGCGGCATCTGTGCACCAGCGTCTGGAGAACGGGTCTCTTCAGCAACAGAAGAAATGAGCTAGCCACGAGGACGAGAAGCCAGGGGGACCCCGGCATAAGCCAGCGTAGGACCCAGCCATCTACCCTTTCCAACCTTCAAATGCCACTCCACCTGTTGCCACCTTTGCCACTACTGCTGTGACTAAGGAGAGGCCACATTCTTCGAGTGAGAAGCAAAGGGAAGAGGCCTGCTTCCCAGGAAGTGGGGAGGCTGGCAGTGCCCTCGGAGACCCACAGTCTGTGGAAAGTGCTTCTTGGTGATCTAGGCTGCTCCTGCTGTCTACTGCCCAAGGTGGAAGGGAACTTTGAACACTGCTGAGCACCACCCTCCCCCACCCCACCCCCATCTTATTATTAAAAGACACAGGCCTAAGGAGGGCACTCTCTAAGTGAGGGACTTGGCCAACATTCCTTGAGTCTATGGTGCAACCTGGACTGGAACCTGGGTCTCTGGACTCCAAGTTTTGTTCTTTTTCCACCATGCTTCCAAGCTGGTTTTTTTTTTTGAGACAAGGTCTCACTCTGTCACCCACCCTTAAACTCTTGGGCTCAAATGATCCTCCTGCCTCAGCCTCCTGAGTACCTGGTACTACAGGCATGTGCTACAACACCTGGCTAATTTTTAAAAGTTTTTGTAGAGATGGGTCTTACTATGTTGTCTGGGCTAATCTCAAATTCCTGGCCTCGAGCAATCCTCCTGCCTCAGCTCCCCAAAGCACTGGGATTACAGGCGTGAGCCACCGCGCCTGGCTCCACCATCTTTTCTCTCCCCAGGAACTGAGAGAGCTGCTGTCCAGACTGTGTGTATCCTGCCATCTGTCCAGGGACACGCACTGTAGTAACATCACCCCACAGTCACACTCACACACCACATATACATAATACACTTGTTCCAGGTGTGATATTACTTTGGCTTTCCAAGACACCTTCCAGAATGGAATGGCATGAGATGTGGATCAAGCCCAAGACCTCTTGCCTCATGGTCTGTGCTCTTGCCTCTAAGCCTTTGCCCTTTTGGCCTCTCTGCCTGAAATATTTTACTCTGGAATTTGACCTGGCTGATTTCATCTCATCACCAACGTCACTCTTCTCAGAAGCCTTCCCTGACCACAGGTCACTCCCTAGCTCATCACACTGTTTCTTGTTCTTTGCAGCACTGAGCACTCTTTTAAATCAGCTTGTTTGTAGTCTTCCCTACTCCCCCAAATGGAAACTCATTAAGGGCAGGAACCACATCTGGCTGGTGAAGGAAATCAAAGTGCTTTACCCCAAATAGATTTCTTCGACATATTTTGAGATGGCTGTCAGGGGGCCAGGAAACAGAAGTGTCCCTGCAAAACTGTCTTTCCTGGGGGCGATTTGCATCTGTGCAGAATCTGCATTGACGCAGCCAGGCCTTCCCTTATCAGGATCTGGGAAAGATAAGCTGAGAGTCTCACACCTTAAAGATCTGAAAGAAACATTTACTGTCTATTTTCTCTGAGGGCTGCTACCTGTGAGGGTGCATCTACCTAAGGAGACTACCTTTGCTCCTCAGGCCTCCTCTTCTCCCCCTCCCATAACCTGTCCTGCCACCATAATCTGATTTACCACCATGACCTGCTTTTGGCCATGCCTCAAGGGAGCTCCCATTCTTTCTGTAACCTCAAGATAGTATAAAAGCTTTTGCACTCCATTGTGGGCTTGGGTAATCACTCTATGATGCTCTCTGTCTACACATGTACACACAAATAAATTGTATGCCTTTCCCTACCAGTTAGCCTGCCTTTTGTGAGATGATATTTCAGCAAACCTTCAGAGGGTGAAGGGGAAGTTTTCCTGTGGCCCCTACACTGGTTTTCTGCTATAACCACAGCATCTAGAATAGTACCCTAGCACACTTGTGCACGTACACACACACACACACTAAGTGAATAAATAAACAACCAAACTCAGAGCAAATATTTTTTCTTCCAGAAAAAAAACTCTAGCGCATACATAGAGAACTCAAGCCCAGGCCTGAACTGGAGGAGTACTGGGCTAGTTCATTCATTCAATAAATATTTATTTATAACCAGGCACCGTTCTAGGCACTGGAGACACGGTGAGCAAAACACAGATCCCTGCCTCCATAGAGCTCATATTCCAGTGGGAGCTGATGATGATGAGGAAGGCAAGTAAGAAAATGATAGTGCATGTGAGAAGCTGATAAGTGCCCTGAAGAAAAATAAAGTAGGAAGGGGGGTAGGAGTGCTGGGGTTGGGGTCACATTTTCTTTACTGCTTGTAGTAGGAGGACACCTAGGTGTGGAAATTTAAATATGGCAGCCATTTCAGCAGAAATCTAATGACCCTGAGACAGCCAGCCTGAGGATATCAGAAGAAGAGTGCTTCAGGCAAAGGAAAGCACAAACACAAAAACCGTGAGGTTGGAGTGTGCCTGAGTGACTGAGGAGGCCTGGACAGCTGGAGCAGAATATTTGAAGGGGAGAGTAGTGGCAAGGGGGTCTATTGTCACAAGGCAGGCAACCCTCCCGTCAGTGGCCTGTGCTTGAGGAGCCAGGAAGAGTCGAGGACTGCAGAGCACTCAGAAATGCCTTCCAAGAAGTGTCTCAGACCCCTGCCTCTGCCACCTTTCCTGAGTCTAGGGTCCTAGCCTGGCCCAGCTCCCTTGGGTGTCCTGGTTTGCTCTGCCTGTGGGCGCAGGATGCTTCCATCAGCTTGGCTGAGGACAAAGAGGGCTGCTGGCAATAACCCTTACATTTGCTTGCACTATGTCCCTTAATTCTGCCATAGTTTCCCCCAGCCTACCTTAAAGCAGTCAGGGTTGGTGACTTTAACCCCACTTGACAGAAAGAAAAAATGAGATATAGAGAGTAGGCCAGTGGTCAATGTTTGCAAAGATTCTCATTGAATCTTCACAAGGACCTTGGAGTTCCAGCCTCTTTTGACAGATGGGAAAAGGGAGACACAGGCATGTTAAGTGAGATTTTCTGAGGTCACACAGCCAGATCATGTCAGAGCTGGAACTGCAATTCAGATCTTTCTATCTCTGCTATTTCATGTTTTCCATGATACTGCTCAGCCTCTGCAGAAGGAGTGGGAGGTTGGGAGGTGAAGCCCAGGACACAGGTAGGTCATTTACACTGAGGAGGTGCTAATTATGGACCTCATGGCATAATGGAAAGAATGTGGACTTTAGAATCCTTACAAACTGGAATTAAAATCCCAGAGTTGCTGTGTGACCTTGGGCAAGTTGCTTCTCTTTTCTGAGCCTTGTTTTCTCGTGTCTAAAGCAGATTGAAAATCTCTACTTTGTGCAGTTGTTTCATGGATTCAGTGAAATCTTAGGTGGGCAAGTGCCCCATTTGGCGTCCAGCACATAGTCAATGCCTATCAGTGTGGGGCCTTCTTTATATGTTCATTGAGTTATGCCTGACTGAAGTGAAAAGGCAGAGGCTGTTGGCACTGTGGCCAGGCTTGCTACCCCCGTGCCTGGGTGAAAATAGGGTTGGGGCTGGGCCTGGATGAGAGTCCCAGAGAGTGTGCTAGACTTGTCAGCACCAGATCTCAGACCTGGCCCTGAGAAGCCTTCTGGGATTAAGTCAGCCACAATGCCATTCCTCTGCCAGTCCAACTCTTTACTGGGAACTCAGGAAAAAAAGGGTGGTGGGAGTGGATGAGCAGGGTCGGGACTAAGCCCAGCTCTTCTCCCAGTATTCTCATCCTGCCTTCCCTCTTTCCAGGCCTGCAGAGAAAGCAGTACCCTGCCTCCAGCAGTTCTGCCCCTCCCCCACCTGAGGGTTTCCCTCCCCACAACCCCAGGGCTCTGGGCTGTTTAATGGGGTGGAGCTGTCTTTAATCTGCTCCATAAATGTTTTCTGGATCCTCATTAGAAACCATAATGTCCTATTAATATGCTGATGAGATTTCATTTGGGGCTAGGGAAGGAAGAGTAGCTGAGAGGATGTGGGGTGGGGACGGGGGGAATGGAATTCACCGTGGGGATCCCAAGGGAAGGAAGCGTATCTGAGCTCATGGTGTCTCCCCCTAGTCCTTGGGAAACTCAGGAAGACTCAGTCGCAGGCCCCATTGTTCCCTCCACACAGGCCCCCAGGGGTCTGAGTCAGCTGCTGTGGGGACTGGCAGATAGATGCGCACACGCCCCTCCACACCCCACCACTGAATACCACCTTGGGGCCTCACCCCAGTGACCAATGTTAGTCACCAAAGCCTACACTCATTCTTCATTTGTTCCTACCACTGGCATCTACACTGAACGCGCTGGGGCCTAGCACCCAGTTAGGCCCCGGGCATACGGACTTCAGTAAGACACAACATGGCGCTTTTGAACAATGGAAAGAAGCAAAGTATGTAATATGGCCAGCATGTAGCCGGCTCCCAGTAAATTGTGGCTATGAAGACAGGTTTCTGCCCTTGTGTTTCTCCTAATCTGACGGGTAAGGGAGGCAAATGTGTAAACAATTAAAATCCAGCTGAGATGATGGAGGAGTTTGAGCATAACAAAGAGGGAGGGGCTATGTGTGTTCACGCGGCTGGGTGTGTGGGTGCAATTCCTTACATATTTACAGATGTGGCTTCTGTGCCAGGCCTTTCTGCATGCTGTGCCCTCAGCCAGGAATGCCTGGTTCTGCTGGCTAACCCCACATCATGTCTGCCCCTGCGATCTCCGCCATAGGCAGAGAAGGGTTGGCGTATGCAGAAGAATTGGCATCTCTGTCTTGTTTCCCTAAATGAGGCTGTGAGTTCGGGCTGGTGCCTCGAATGGCTTTCACTAATGGTCATCTGCATGCTCCTCTCCAAAGCCTATGGGCCCATGTGAATCCTTTACTCCCTGCTCAGCAAGAACCCTATTCCTTCACTTCCTTCAGACTGCCTTGGCCACTGCTGACTCCTGACTCCTGGATCAGACCCTCTATTCTTGGCTTCTCAAGGTCATTCAGATTGGGAGCCCTGATTCAGCTAGCCCTGACTGCCTAGGCAGGCAGCTGATCCCCTTCTGCAGGGCTCCCTGCCTAACTCTCCTCCCATAGCTACCCCTGGGAGCACCTTGACCTGAGTCTCTCCTATTCCCCTCCCCTCTTCCCAGCAAAACTCCCCTTCCTGGCTATTTGGCCTCTGTCCCCAGCTGGAGCACATTTGCTGTGGTACCTTACAGTTTGCAGGCTGTTCTTTCAACCCAGTATTCGGGTATTTGGTCAGTCATCTGGGCTCTGGACTCCTCAGAACCAGTCAGTCACCTATCCCTGTCTGTGACAAGTGGAAAGAACAAGTGCAACAGGCAGTGTTCAGGTTCTAACACCACTACTTATTTGCTGGGCGACCTTAG
The DNA here is from genome assembly GCF_000951035.1 of Colobus angolensis palliatus. Taxonomy (NCBI): domain Eukaryota; kingdom Metazoa; phylum Chordata; class Mammalia; order Primates; family Cercopithecidae; genus Colobus; species Colobus angolensis. The sequence continues at coordinate 2,566,805 of NW_012115333.1, read as the reverse complement.
GCAAGTTACTTAAGCTCTCTATGCCTTGGTTTCTATAAAAGGAGAATAATATCTATGTCACAGAGACCTTGTGTGGATTCAAGGAGATGATGTGAATAAAGCACTCAGCACAGTGCCTGATGCACAGGAAGTGCTCACTAAATGCCAGTTATCATTCCCCAGCCTTCTCAGAGGTTCATAGAGGTTATTGCCAAGCCCACACTGTCGCTGCCCAGCCTCCAGGTCTTTCCCCTGCCCCTAGTTCAGCTTATTCCTGTTGCCCAAGTTCTGTCTTTGAAATCAGGCAGACCTGAATTCACTTCTAGTTCTACCACTTAACTCCGTGAGTATTTCTCTGATCCTCAGTTTGTTTCTCTGTAAACTGGCGCTATGAATTGCCCCCCTCCACCACCAGGTTGATGTGAGGGTCAAAGGAAATGGCTGCCATCACAGTGCCCATCATGATGTCTGTCACATAGTAGGAATTTATCTTACCGCATCCATGGAGCTCAGGGATGAAACCAGCTTGGCTTGGGCCCAGGGGTGGGGTAGGCACAGAGGGAGGAGAATGACTGGGAAAACTGACATGGATGCCAAGAACGCCCTAGTAAGGGTAGTCAGGCTCACCGAGGCAGTGCCTGAAGGGCATAGTAAGCTTAGACATGAGGTAGGCAGTGGGCACTGACAAGAGTGCTGAGCTGACTTTTGGGTCCAGTAGAAGCAGTAATACTAAATCTTGCAGAATGCAGTCCCAGGCAGTAACACCCTCATCCCTGCGGGTGGGAGTGGGAGTAGTACAAGGAGGGATCTGGGGAATATGCTGGTGGTGGAGGTCAGGCAAAGGGTGAGAGATGCAAGGAAAAAGGCCTATACTAGAAAGAACCCAGCAAGTGGGGATCAGGTAGAAACAGAGCATGGGAGGAGAGCCAGGGCCCCCACACCAGCACCCCACATACCTGGTCTGCTGTCAGCAGCATTGAACTGCAGGCTGGTGGGGCATAGGTTTGTGGGACTAGGCTGCCTGGGGTTGGTTTCCCATTTACTAGCCATGTGACCTTGGTCATGCCACTGGCCTCTCTGTGCCTCAGTCTCCTCATCTGTAAAGTAGCAATCATATTCTCTACCCCATAGGATTGTGCTTTACTATGTGTAAAGCACTTAGAACCGGGGTTGGCATATAAGTTTTGCTATTAATAGTATTACTTTAGCTATTACTTTATGATCCTGCCTGCCCCTCCCAGGTCTGTCTTAGGACCTGGGCCAGGAAGGGAGGACCCTCAGGAAGGCAGTCTGACTGGGGATAAAGTCTGGTGAGGCTGACAGTGGGGAAAAGCTGAGAGAGGTGCATCCACTCTCTGCCTTCCCATCAGTACCTGCTCCTCTGAGGTAGTCTCATCTCCAACGGCCCTCTGAGTTCTGCTCGCCTGTGATATATGATCAAGAGTCCTTCATTAAGTGGCTGTCATCCTGTACTGGGATCTAACCAGGCCTGCCTTTAAGGACAAATCCAGACCCCCAGATAGGGGCAGAAAAGCAAAGAATCACAGATTCTTAGAGCTAACATCTTAAAGGGTCTAGAACCGTCCAGATTTCCAACATTCTGCCTCATCGTTTTCATGAGCAGTCAGAATTACTTAGACATTCCAGACAATTGGCCAGGCACGTGGCTCATGCCTGTAATCCCAGCACTTTGGGGGGCCAAGGTGGGTGGATCACCTGAGGTCAGGAGTTCAAGACTAGCCTGGCCAACATGGTGAAACCCCATCTCTACTAAAAATACAAAAATTAGCCAGGCATGGTGGCACATGCCTGTAATCCCAGCTACTCGGGAGGCTGAGGCAGGAGAATCGCTTGAACCCAGGAGGCAGAGGTTGCAGTGAGCCGAGATCACACCATTGCACTCCAGCTTGGGCGACAAGAGCAAAACTCCATCTCAAAAAAAAAAATAAATAAATAAATAAAAGAAAAGAAAAGAAAAAGAAAAAGAAATTCCAGACAATCTGGTTCAAATCCTAACTCACACACTTATTAGCTGTTTAATATTGGGCAAGTAATCTGACCTCTTTGAGCCTCAGTTTCCCCATCTGTAAGACGCAGGTAACAGCAATCTCTCCCTGTAGTGTCACTGTCATGATAAAGAGTGGTGTGAGAATAGGCAGGAAGGTCTGACTGGGGCAGACAGAATGATTATGAAAGTAGAATTTCTAAGTAAAGTGAGGTTAGGTGGGTGAGTGAGTGAGTCCCAAGTGCAAACCCAGATATTTCAAAGGCCAGTCCCTGTCTCTGACTGCCTGAAGAGTTTTCCGGTGCCTGATTCCTTCCTGCAAGGACTTGGGTGGACCCTGGTTGGATGGGGATCAAGACACGGCAGGGTCTGAGGCTGAAGTTGCGGGCAGATGGAAACCAGAGGCTGATTAACATAAAATCTCCCTGAGCTGCAACCTCCTTGACACCAGAGCAAGGAAAGGCAGGAGGGGGATAGGAGCTGAGTAAGGCAGTAGAGGAAATGGAGACCTGGGCAGTGGATGACTTTAGGAGGACACTAGAAACATACAGGCAGACTTGAAGTCAAGGCCAGGGGCTTAAAGCCAGGAGCCGGCCCACCTCAAAGCAGCCATTGTGGTTCTCCAAAGCTCAGCTTATCTCTAAGGAGCTGCTCAGATCAGGAAATCATCCATCTAAAAACATTTATTAAGCACTTACTAGGCAGACACTGGGGCTGGGAAAACAGAGGTGCAGCCCACAGGCCTTGTCTTCTTATGATTTGATATCTCTAAGTTGAAGTCCTGAGGCAGAGGCAAGGTGAGGGATGGGGAGTGTGTAGAACTTTATCTCAGCTCTATCACTGGTTTGCATAATACAGCCTTCTTTCTCTCTGAGCCTCAGCTTCCCCATTGGCACAATAGGAGGGGGTGGGGGAACAGATGCTTTATAAGGGCTGATGAGTCTGAGCTGGTGAAGTGGGTTCAGCGGCCATAATAGGGGCTGAGCAGAGCCCAAAGTCTCAGAGCAACAGGGCTGGGAAGCTCTTTCTGAGCCTAGAAGGTTCCCACTTCCCACCCCACCCCCTCCCCAAGCTTCCTGGCCTTCCTATACCTCCCAGGGAGGTCCTTTGGGCTGTGAAACTCCCTTCTCACCTTTCCTGCTATGTGGTGTGGTCTGTCCAGACGTCTGCTTGCCCACCAGGCCTGGAGCACTTAGGTTTTGGACCATGGAAGAGCAGCCATGGAAAACTGATGTGGCTGTTTCCCTTACAGGCCCCAGACCCTCTCTGGTGACCATAGGAGGCCAATTAGCAGAGAACAAAATGCTTCCTGCCCTGAGCCCTTACCTACCACTGCCTGCATCTGCTCGGAGCTTAATGGTCATTTGAGCTGTCTCTGGGGACAGAGGATGGGGCTTCCACGGACTGCCTGGCTCCAGGCAACAGCCTGCGTCCTGAGGGAGGCCAGAGGAGGAGGAGCAAGGTGCCTGCTGCTGCTGGAGAAGCCCAAGACAGCAGGAATACAGTATACTCTGAGCCAGCGCCAGCATCTGGAGGCTGCTCCTGCCACCTACCTGGGAACTGATGCTCCCTAGCATCTCCTGCACCTCTGCAAGGCCCTAACTGTTGGTGGGCATAGTGGGTGGGTGCAGTAGGGGGCAGTGCGGGAAGCACTGAGCCTTTGGAGAATCCTCTTAGTGGAGGAAGCTGCTGGGGTCTAGACTCCTCACTGGACCCTATGCTCTTGTGGGTAGGATATGACTAAAGGCCTTCATCTCAAACTTTCCAGTCTGGTCTGAAAACTGGTTTCTTTGCCTGCCTGCTACAGAGAAAATGCTCCGTTGGAAGGGAGAGGAACTGGTTTATGGTTGGCGCCTGCTGCTGATGTGCTGTTCCATGGTTTTTCTAGCCCTGGGCCTCAGTTTTCTCATCTATTAGGTCAGAATGACTGTGCACCTTGCCACGTCAGCTGACCGGCTTGGAAGAGTAACCTCCAAGAGTTCAGGCAGGTGGGATGGCTGATGTGGGGAAGCTGGAGTGGAGGGCACAGGGGTCGGGGTGGAGAGAGACTGAGTCTAGAGAGGTGATGTCACTTCTGCAGGGGGGTCTCCACTGATGCCCCTCTCCCACCTCGATCTGAAATCCCGCCCTACCACATGTATTAGTTGTGTGACCTTGGACAGGTCACCGAATCCTTCTGTGCCTCAGTAGAGTGGTGATTAGGACAATCTTACAAGTCACTCATAAATGAGGTTACCTTTGTGAAGCACCTAGCAGTGCCTTGACAGAACTCAGGTGAGAGAGAGGGAGGGTGGGAGCACTGTCACATGGAGAAAATGCCTGCAGGAGCCCCCAGGCACAGTTGCCATCAGCCACCAGCCCCAGCCCCCGACCCCTGCCCTGCTATGAATAATGAACTGGTATCGATCCCCTACTCAGGAAATTCCCTGTGACCTGTGATAAAAATACACCCAGCCTGCGAGCCTGGAGCTCCAGACAGGTTTTCAACAGCCAAGGCTGAGCTTATCTGCACAGCCGCCACCCCACTCCCAGCCCTAAGATGTGGGGAAGCTGGAGTGGAGGGCACAGGGGTCAGCGGTGGAGAGACTGAGTCTAGAGAGATGAGTCTAGAGAGAGCTCAGTAGAACAGGGCATTAGAGACTGAGACCAGGTGGTGCCCACAATCTCTGCCATCCCATCTCCAGGGAGATGAGATTAAAAAGCGGGATAATCTGTGGTGGGAGCCTTCAGAGCCAGGCCCCAGGAGAGAGGATCTGGGTTTGAATCCTGCCTCTATCACTTCCTGCCAAGTGCCTCAGTTTCATCAGCTGTAAAATGAAGATAGTCATTCCTTCCTCATAGAGATAGTCCTAGATTCAAATGATTTAAGGTATGTATAAATGCCCAGCACAGTGTCTGGCCAATGGGAGGCACTCAATAAATGGCAGTTTAGGCCGTCCCAATTTTTCCTCCTGCTCCCTGTCCTTGCTGTAAAACTCAGAACTGTTTTGCAGGGGAATGAAACATTGAGTAACTTATTAAAAATAAGAGGCTTATTGATATATAACTCACAAACCATAAAATTCACCCCCTTAAAGTGCACAATTCAGTGGTTTTTTAAGTATATTCACAGAGTTGTGCAACCATCATGATTACCTAATTTTAGGACATTTTCATCTACCCTAAAAGAAACCTCTTGCTCATTAGCAGTCACTACCAATTCCCACCTCCCTCATCCCATGACCTTGACAACCATGGATCTACTTTTTATCTCTTTTTATCTTTATGGATTTACCTTTTCTGAATATTTTATACTGGTGGAATCACATCACATGGGGCATTTTGTGTCTGACTTCTTTCAATTAGCTTAATGTTTTCAAGTTTCATCCGTGTTGTGCCAGGTAATAGTACTTCATTCTTTTGTATGGCTAAGAAATATTCCATCATATGGATAAACTATGTTTTGTGTATCCATTCATGGGTCAACAGATATTTAGGTTGTTTCCACTTTTTGGTTGTTGTGAATAATACTGCTATGAACCTTCATGTACAAGTTCTTCTGTAGACACATGTTTTCATTTATCTTGGAGATATATACATATATAACATTTTGAGGAACTGCCAAACCATTTTCTAAAGCAGCTGCATAATTTTACATTTCCACTATCAGTGTATGATGGTTCCAGTTGCTCCACATCCTTGCTAACACTTGTTATTATCTTTTTGATTATAGCCAACCAAGTGGGTATGAACTGATATGTCATTGTGGTTTTGATGTTGAGCATCTTCTCATGTGTTGTTAGCCAGTTGTATATCTTCCTTGAGAAATACATTTTCAGATGCTTTGCCAAATTTTTTTTTTTTTTTTTGAGACAGAGTCTCGCTCTGTCACCCAGGCTGGAGTGCTGTGGCCGGATCTCAGCTCACTGCAAGCTCCACCTCCCGGG
>NW_012115333.1:2556245-2560623 GCF_000951035.1 Colobus angolensis palliatus | reverse complement strand
TTCCTCCTTTCCTCCAAATATCCATTCTCCCTCCTGGGAGACAGACACTTTTAGTAGTTTCTATTTATTTTTCCAGAGATATTTCACGCATTTACAAATGTATAAATCTATTAATATGTATATTAATAAATTATTTAAATTACTTCAGTAATGAAATTTGTTTTATAATATCATATGCTAGATCATCATAGGCACAAAGCTTTTTAACAACAAGGCAACATTCCTTATTTCAGTTCTGTGTTATTACTTTAGATTTTACCTTTATGTAATGATATATCATTTATCATCTACCATATTTTTATCTTCATTGGATACTACAAAAATATTAATAGAAAATTTTTTCAGGCTGAATGCGGTGGCTCATGACTAATCCAAGCACTTTGGGAAGCCAAGGGGGTAGATCACTTGAGGTCAAGAGTTTGAGACCAGCCTGGCCAACACGGTAAAACCCCGTCTCTACTAAAAATACAAAATTAGCTAGGCTTTGTGCCGCGTGCCTGTAGTCCCAGCTACTCAGGAGACAGAGGCAGGAGAATTGCTTGACACCAGGAGGCGGAGGTAGCTGTGAGCCGGAGATCACACCACTGCACTCCAGCCTGGGGGACAGAGTGAGACTCCGTAGAAAGAAAGAAAGAGAGAGAGAGAGAGAGAGAGAGAGAAAGGAAGGAAGGAAGGAAGGAAGGAAGGAAGGAAGGAAGGAAGGAAGGAAGGAAGGAAGGAAGGAAGGAAGGAAGGAAGGAAGGAAGGAAAGAAAGAAAAGAAAGAAAGAAAAAATTTTTTCTTTAGAGACAGGTTCTCATTTTGTCACCCAGGCTGGAGGGCAGTGGTGCAATCATGGCTCATTGCAGCCTCAAACTCCTGGACTCAAGCGATCCTCTCACCTTAGCCTCCCAAGTAGCTGGGATTACAGGTGGGTGACACCACATCCAGCTAATTATTTTATTTTTTGTAGAGACGGGGGTCTCACTTTGTTGCCTAGCCTGGTATTAAGCTCCTTGTCTCAAGTGATCCTCCTGCCCCAACGTCTCAAAGTGCTGGAATTACAGGTGTGAACCACCACACCCAGCCTAAAAACATTTTAATATAGGAGGCTTCAAACATACCCAAAAGGAGAGAGACTAATACAACAGATCCCCAAGTACCCAACTAGTATGCACATTTTAAGCTATTAATAAACAATGCCAAGTTTTTACCTTACACAAGGTTTCTAGTTATTCATATTTCTATCTGCTACATATGAAATTTACACTATCTTTTGTTTATACAGAGTAATTGTACATATTTATGGGGGTACATGTGATATTTTGATACATGCATACAAAGTGTAATTTTCAAATCTGGGTAACTGGAATGTCCATCACCCCAAACATTTATCCTTTCCTTTTCTTGAGAACATTCCAAATCTTCTCTTCTAGCTATCTTGAAATATACAGTACATTGTTGTTAACTATAGTCACTCTACTGTGCAATTGAATGCTAGAACTTATTCCTTCTAACAGTATTTTTGTACCTAGTGATATGGTTTGGCTCTGTGTCCCCACCCAAATCTCATGTCAAATTGTAATCCCCAGGTGATTGGATTATGGGGTTGGTTTCCCCCATGCTGTTCTTGTGATAGTGAGGGAGTTCTCACATGATTTGATGATTTAAAGTGTGTGACAGTTTCCCCCTTGCTCTCTCTCTCTTTCTTCTGCCTCCATGTAAGACGTGCCTTGCTTCCCCTTCACCTTCTGCCATGATTGTAAGTTTCCTGAGGCCTCCCTAGCCAAGAGGAACTGTGAGTCAGTTAAGCCTCTTTCCTTTATAAATTACCCAGTCTCAGGCAGCTCTTTATAGCAGTGTGAAAACAGACTAATACACCCAGTAACCAGTCTTTCTTCATTCTCCCTTCCCTCTACCCTTTCCAGTCTCTTCTAACCACTATTTTATTCATTGCCTCCATGAGATCAACTTTTAAAGCTCCCGCATGAATGAGAACATGCGATATTTGTCTTCCCATGCCTGACTTATTTTACTTTACATAATGACCTCCAGTTCCATAAATGTTGCTACAAATGACAGCATTCCATTATTTCATTTTTTTTTTTATGGCTGAAGAGTATTTTATTGTGTATATGTGCCACATTTTCTTTATCTATTCATCCATTGAGTTCACTTACGTGGATTCTGTATTTTGGCTATTGTGAATAGTGCTGCAATAAACATGGGTAGGGGTCTCCTTGATATACTGATTTTCTTTCTTTTGGGTACACACCTAGCAATGGGATTACTGGATCATGTGGTAGATCTATTTTTAGTTTTTAAAGGCACCTCCATACTTGTTTCCATGGTGGCTGTACTAATTTGCAGTCCCACCAGCAGTGTACTAGCATTCCACTTTCTCCACATCCTTGCCAGCATATGTTATTTTTTGTCTTTTTGATAATAGCCATTCTAACTGCAGTGAGATGATATTTAATAGTGGTTTTGATTAGCACTTCCCTGAAGATTAGTGATATTGAACATCTTTCCTATGCCTATTGGTCGTTTGTATGTCCTCTTTTGAGAAATGCCTATTCAAATCATTTGCCTATTTTTTTTTTCTTTTGAGAGGGAGTCTTGCTCTGTTGCCCAGCTGGAGTGCAGTGGCATCATCTCAGCTCACTGCAACCTCTGCCTCCCGGGTTCAAGTGATTATCCTGCCTCAGCCTCCCAAGTAGCTAGGACTACAGGTGCTTGCCACTACGCCCGACTGATTTTTGTATGTTTAGTAGGGAGACGGGGTTTCGCCATGTTGGCCAGGCTGGTCTTGAACTCCTGACCTCATGTGATCTCCCCGCTTCAGCCTCCCAAAGTACTGGGATTACAGGCATGAGCCACTGCACCCAGCCATTTGCCTATTTTTAAATTTGATTATTTGTTTATTTGCTGTTGAGTTGTTTGAGTTTCTTATATATTCTGGTTATTAATCTCTTGTCAAATAGATAGTTTGCAAATATTTTCTCCCACTCTGTAGGTTGTCTCTTCACTCTGTTGATTGTTTCCTTTGCTGCGCAGAAGCTTTTTACCTTGAGGTAATCCCATTAGTCTATTTTTGCTTTTGTCACCTGTGCTTTTAAGGTCTTACCCCAAACATCTTTCCCCAGACCAATTTTGAGAAACATTTCCTCAATGTTTTCTTCTAGTACATTTGGAGTTTCAGGTCTTACATTTAAGTTTTTTAAACCATTTTGATTTTATTTGTTTTTACATGGTGAGAGATGGGTGTTTAGTTTCATCCTTCTGCATATGGATATCCAATTTTCTCAGCACTATTTATTGAAGAGACTGTCCTTTCCCCAATGAATGTTCTTGGCACTTTCGTGAAAAATGAGTTGGCTGTAAATGCATGGGTTTATTTCTGGTTTTTATATGTAATATTTTGTTCCATTTGACTATGTATCTGTTTTTATGTCAGTACCATGCTGTATTGGCTATTATACCTTTGTAGTGTATTTTTATTTACATATATATAAATATAAATATATAAATATACATTTTGAAACAGGGTCTCACTTTGTCACCCAGGCTGGAGTGGAGTGGTGTGATCACAACTCACTGTAGCTTGGATCTTCAGGGCCCAAGCAATCCTCCCACCTCAGCCTCCTAGGTAGCTGGAACTACATACAGGCACATGCCACCACACCTGGCTAAATTTTGTATTTTTTGTAGAGATGAGGTTTCACCATATAGCCTAGGCTGGTGTAGTCTATTTTAAAGTCAGGTGGTGTGATGCCTTCAGCTTTGTTCTTTTTGCTCAGGATTGTTTTCACTGTTCAAGGTATTTGTGGTTCCATATGAATTTTAGGATTTTTTTTTCTATTTCTTTGAAGAATTTCATTGGTATTTTGATAAGGATTGCATTGAATATGTAGATTTCTTTGGGTGGTATGGACATTTCAATAATATTAATTATTTCAATTTGTGAACATTGCATGCCTTTCCATTTTTCATACTCTCTTAACTTTTTTCATCAGTGTTTTATAGTTTTTATTGTAGAGCTCTTTCACTTATTTGGTTAAATGTATTCTTATTTTTTGTAGCTATTATAAATGGGATGGCTTTCTTGATTTCTTTTTCAGATTGTTCACTGTTGGCATATAAAAATGCTACTGACTTTTGTGTGTCGATTTTTTTTTTGTCCTGCAACTTAACTGAATTTATCAGTACTAACAGTCTTTTGGAAGAGTCTCTAGATTTTTCTAAATGTAAGATCATATCGTCTGCAATTTGGCTTATTTGTTTCCAATTTCAATGCCCTTTATTTCTTTTTCTTCTTTTTTTTTTTTTTTTGAGACGGAGTCTAGCTCTGTCGCCCAGGCTGGAGTACAGTGGCGCGATCTCGGCTCACTGCAAGCTC